>NW_016159038.1:55639-55988 GCF_001687245.7 Rhagoletis zephyria
TTTTTAGGTACAAGATGCAGTGGAGATGCTACACAAGAATTTGAAGGTCTACAAATCCCTGTCCTCACTAAAAAATCGAATTCAGTTTTGGCTACTTTAAATTTAATCGGATCCAAGCGCCTTGGTTTGGAGAATGGCAGATTTCCTTCAGTAAAAAGTCTGTCAACGGTAGAATGTTTATCCGGTTTCAAATAATCTGGTTCAGCAATCAAAGAAGGAAACTCCTTCAACAATCTTGTATACTTGTTCTCTACTACGAAAATTTTTGGAAGCGAAATGTTACAAACACATGAAACTGTGTTAACCGAAAGACTTGTTACTGGATCAACTAAACGTTTGCATTTCATGT
>NW_016159038.1:56005-70818 GCF_001687245.7 Rhagoletis zephyria
TCAACTAAACGTTTGCATTTCATGTTAATTAAGAGACCGTATTTGCAAAGAAAATCTGCACCAATAATAGGTTTCGCAATATCAGCTATGAGAAACGTAAATGGGAACTCGCGTCTTAAACCTAAATTTATATTTAAAATCTTTTTACCATACGTTGAAATCGTTGAACCATTGGCTGCAGTAAGTATTATATCTGAAGAACGTTTTGTATGAGGGAATATTTTTACTGGAAGTATAGAAATTTCTGCTCCACTATCAATCAAAAAATGTTGTTTGTTTGTTTTATTNCAGCTATGAGAAACGTAAATGGGAACTCGCGTCTTAAACCTAAATTTATAATTAAAATCTTTTTACCATACGTTGAAATCGTTGAACCATTGGCTGCAGTAAGTATTATATCTGAAGAACGTTTTGTATGAGGGAATTTTTTTACCGGAAGTATAGAAATTTCTGCTCCACTATCAATCAAAAAATTTAGTTTGTTTGTTTTATCAAAAATAAATAGGCGACGTGTGGTAATATCTAAATTTCCATTGTTTGCCGCCACAACAACGGATGACTCTAGTTTAACGAATTTTTGTTTTTAGAAAAAGCACAAGGCTGTTGACATTTCTGAGCCTTATCACCAAATTTGTAATGGTATCTACATAACCAATTTTGACTATCATGAAATTTTGATCTACTTCTGTATGGACTTCTAAAACAATTCCTATTATATGATCTATATCTAAAATTTTGATTACTTCGATGATTAATAGAATTTAATTCAAAGGAAAGTTTTTGAAAATTTTCGCACATAAGATTCGTCGTTTTAACTAAATTCTCAATAACTGTGTCTTGTGATTTAGAATTTTGAAAACTATTCATAGCTGATATTTCGGTTTTATTAATCACTTCTCAAAAATTACCAGCTAGTTTCACCAATTCATTTATATCATTGGTACTTGAACTAACTAATATTACACTAAGATTTTTTGGCAATTTTCTCAGCCAAAGTTTCTTTAAAATATCTTGACTAAAATTGGAACCTGCAAGAAAAATGAGCGACCGATAAAATTCAGAGGGCTTACGATCACCCGTCTCTGAATCTGGCAAAATTTTATCTAATTTCTTATTTTCGCTTAAAGAATGCCTTTCAATTAAGACTTTCTTTAATTCTAAAAACTTGTTGTTATGCGGAGGATTTTGAATGACATCTAATATCGTAACTATGACTTCTTGCGGAAGCGCTGTGATTGTGTATTCATTGTGTATTTGTAGTATCTTGTGTAATGTTTTTCATGTTAAATTGCATTGTATGTACAAACCAAGCTTCTGGACAGCTTGTCCAAACCTGTGGAAGCTTGACTGAGGTTGCATACACCTCATTATTATTTTGACTAGCATAAGGATTTGCGAACTCCTCTTGAAAAGAGTTCGTTTTGCAAATCTATAAGCGAGTCATTTAAATTATTAGTCCGTGTAGATGTGTGTGTATCATGTGGGGGTGAACGAAACATTGATAACTTCACACATATAATCTCTAAAAGGAGTGTTTACAACTGATCCGAAACCAGTTTAAATATACGGTACAATGAAAATATATTATACATATCTAATTCAAAAGGGGGGAACAAAATTTTCAAAAATATTAGACAAAAAGATACACTGTGTACTGAAATTGCTGCTATTAACAGCGACCGTACGTTGCTTATTGCTGCGGCTGCTTTCTATGTTCCTTTGGTTACTGTGCCAGTTGCTGCCGTCACTTTCGCTACTTAAATGCTTTGACGTCGTCGGCTGATAGTGATAATAGGTTCGTTCGCGTAGCTGTTAATTGTTCATGTTTAACCAAAACTTACAAGTTTTTGCGTTCGCGTACGCAAAAAACTTGCAAAGTAGGGGAAATTGAGAGAGCAAAGTGACATTTCATTTTGAGGGGAAGCTGCTGGTTTCTGTTGGAAAAATTTTTGCCAACAGCAATTTGCCAACAGGAAAACAGCTGATCAAAAACAGCTGGTTGGCATTTACGCAAATCACAAAATTGAATTTGATGGTTTGGAAGTTAAAAATTACAAAATGCGACTAATTAAACTTGTAAGAAGTAAGTAGTTATTTGTTTAATCAATAAACTGTGCCAGGATACCACTTTGTAATGAGTTTTCGAACGTTTTAAATTTTACACTTTTGAATGTAAACAAAAATTATATCAGCTGTTCGTCTAACTTGCAAGTTTCTGCAAATTTTCTGTTCGCGTACTATTTTGGATATTTCTCTCTTGTGAGCGAACAGATGACATTTCGCCGGAATTTGGCAGTTGGTTGGTTTCTGTTGGAGATTTTAAACGAACGCACCTAATAATGATGTGGGGTAGTGCAATACCAAGCTGTGATGGTAATTGTGGGAATTCTCCTAGCTGTTGGCGAGTCGGCGATGCCGGAAAGAAGTTGGACTATGTCTTGTCGCAATAGCCAAAGAAACCATCGGCACTAGGTAATGCAGCAGCAGCAGTAGATATCGTAGGTTCATAATGTTCATAATTCACTTATCGTAGGCCGGTGAACTCGATTGCGTTGGCTGTGATGAGGACAGTGAGAAAATCAGTTATTGCAAATGTTGTGGTTTATGATTGAAGCTGTTGAGAGTGATAGTTTTGTTGCAGTTTCAACAGTTGAACTCCTTGCACCAGTAAAACAATAGGATGGAATTTCACAAGCTGATACGATAATCCTGTTAGCACACGGGTAACTCCTAGTGAAATATTTTTGTTACTGATTGCTTGCTTGCAGTACGTAACATCACCTGGCAGGATCGCCAATTGTATTTAACAATATATAAATTTATTTAAAAAAAGTTGAATCTAAAAATCCAAATGAAATTATGTTGTTTACAGCTCAAGAAAAATATTTGAAGTAATCTAATTTTCTCTTTCATGTTTGAACTACAAAATCACTTAAATATAAAATTTCTAAAATTACAAAGTTGAAATTAACACAGCACAATAAAAGACAGTAACACAACATTCCCACGACAGCCGGTTCTACGTACCGGAATGACTCGGGTTTCACCCGACCAAGGGCTGTTGTTTCGGCGATCTAACCCCGTTTAGGTCGGCGAAGTATCTTAGAAGTTGTCCGTCCATAGGGCTACATTCACTACGCGTTCTCCTACTCAGGGCTGGCATCGAGTCAAACCCTGGGCCAGAAACATACACCTGCTGTGTATGCCGAAGACGATTACACCACAACTCCACCTCAGTCAAGTGTAATGCCTGCGAGGGGTGGAGTCACCTCAGGGTCTGCTCGGGACTACGGACACACAGACAGTGGACCACGTCGTACGTGGCCCCCTGTTGCTCAAATAGAGCAGCCTCCACGGCAACCCATAGTCCGCCCGTGCAGCCCCACACACTCACACAGCAACCACACACAGTCGCCACAACACAACAACATACCACAGCCACCACAGACCACATAACACACACAACCGCACCACCACCCACACGCCGCCGCCAACAACTCCTGGTTCCCCCTACAATCTGCACGGTATGTCAGACCAGAATATTCCGTAATGTGACATCAGTCAAGTGCAACACCTGCCTTGGCTGGTGCCACTTTAGGGCATGTTCAGGTCTGCGTACCACGCGAGATTGGACGGGGAACTTCGAGGGCCCGTGTTGCGCTGCTCGGTCGCAGACTTCAATTGCGACGCCCCCCACCACCACCACAGGGCGGCAATCACCTCAGCAGCACACACAGCCAACGGCGGCAAGAACATACACCTCACTCACACCCCACATCACGACACGTCTCCCGAACCACATGAAGCTCCTTCAATTTAACTGTAACGGGCTACAGAGCAAGATTGAGGAGATAACCGTCTTCATGTGTCGGCATGGTATATTAATAGCTGCGGTCCAAGAGACGAAGTTGCACAGCAATTCAACATTGTTGAATTGTGCCGGGTACAACGTGCACCGTCGAGATCGCGAGCGAGATAATGGTGGTGGCTTAGCGTTCATCACGCACCACACCGTGCAGTATCGTCTTATCGAAGCAGACATCGACCGCAGGGATACCACCCTAGAATGTCAGGGCATCGCTATCCGGTCAGGCGATGTCGAGCTCGAAATATTTAACATATACATACCCCCTGTCACCTGCTGCCCGGCAGGATATCACCCTGATATAGGTGCGCTCCTCAGAGGTGAAAACCGTATGGTAGTAGGTGACTTTAATGCGCACCACGATCTTTGGCACTCAAGCCTGTCAAACGATCGTAGGGGAACAGACTTGGCTGAGCAGATAGACGATTCGACATTCTGCACAATGAACGACGACGCACCCACCAGGATTATGGGTAACTGCAGTAGCTCGCCAGACATCACAATAGTCAGCGCTGGTCTGATAAACAGCATAACGTGGCGACCTATGCTGACTCTAGCATCAGACCATCTACCCATAGTCATCTCGATTGATAAACCAACCGACTTTGCCTCCGCCAAACACCGGACCTATATCAACTTTTCTAAAGCTGATTGGAAAGGTTACGCGGAGTTTACCGAAAACACCTTCGCAGCGCTCCCCACACCAACCGACGTCCATCTCGGTGAACGTAAGTTCCGCAGGGCTATCACTGCTGCTGCAGCTCGCTTCATACCGGCAGGGTGTATATCGGACCCACGTCCAAACTTCCCTGCCGAAGCGGCTGTTTTAGCCAATGAGCGTGATAGCCTTCGTCAGGCCGATCCCGGAGATCCCCGTATCAGGGATCTCAACGCGGAGATTCGGCAACTTGTAAACGTACATAAGCGGAAGAAGTGGGAGGAGCATCTGAAGACTTGCAACTTCACCTCTGGTGTGAGCAAGCTTTGGTCAACCGTGAGGTCATTGTCTAATCCGACGAAGCACGACGACAGAGTCGAAATTTCCTTCGGCGACCATGCTTCGTCGGACCCGGAGAGATGCGCGAGCTATTTTAGCCGGCAGTTCATACTGCATCCTCCGGTGGACAAAGCCAAGCGTCGAGTGACCAGAAGGCTGCACAAACTGCCAACAACTTGTGCCCCCCTTGCTTTCACTTGCGGTGAAGTTCAGGTGGCCATCGGGAAGGCGAAAGCCTCCAAAGCCATGGGTCCCGACGGAATATGCATGCTGATGCTGAAAAATTTGGGTCCTGCGGGGGTAGCGTACCTAACGGAGGTCCTCAATTTGTCAATGGCCACTCTCATCATCCCAGACATCTGGAAGGTGGGGAGAGTGGTCCCACTGCTCAAACCGGGGAAACCTGCAAACAAAGGAGATTCGTATCGTCCGATTACACTCCTTTCCCCGGTAGCGAAGACACTCGAGGCCTTGCTACTCCCGTACTTCACAAACCACCTGACCCCAGCGAAGCATCAGCATGGTTTCCGTAAAGTGCACAGTACAACAACAGCACTTAACGCCATAAACACTCAGATAACTCGTGGCCTTAACCGTAACCGTCCCTGTGAGAGAACGATTCTAGTAGCGTTGGACTTGTCAAAGGCGTTTGACACCGTCTGCCATTCCACGCTACTAGAAGATATAGAGGCCTCCTCTCTCCCACAGAGGCTCAAACGGTGGTCGGCAAATTATCTAAGTGGTCGACATTCGTCGGTAATGTTTAGAGACAAAACGAGTAAGCAGCGAAAAATAAAACAGGGGGTTCCTCAGGGTGGTGTCCTTTCCCCGCTACTGTTTAACTTTTATATTTCAAAGCTCCCTCAACCACCAGAGGGAGTCTCGATTGTCTCCTATGCCGACGATTGCTCGATCATGGCGACTGGGAATGGAATTGATGACCTGTGTTCGAAAGTAAACGGCTATCTCTCCGAACTTTCTCGCTTCTTCACTGCAAAGTGTCTAGCCCTCTCCCCTACGAAATCCTCCGCGACCCTGTTCACAACCTGGACGAAGGAGGTCAGGCTACCGCTGGGGATTCACGTCGATGACACACCAATTCCGACGGTGAATAACCCCAAAATACTCGGAGTAACATTCGACAGCCTGCTCTCCTTCTCTGCGCACTCAACCGCTGTTGTCAATAAAGTACAGAGCCGCAACAAGGTCCTCAAGTCGCTAGCCGGCAGTACTTGGGGCAAAGACAAAGAAACGTCGCTGGCAACATACAAGGCAATAGGCCGGCCGGTTTTGAACTACGCAGCGCCAGTGCCAGTGCGCCAGCAACTCCTCATCGCCTGGACATAAATGAGCAGTGGGACTCCATATCCCAATCCCTTCGCACCGCTGCGGAAGAGGTTGTTGGTTACTACAAACCGCGCAGAAACAACTGGTACGACGAAGAGTGCCGCGCGGCTGCTGCAGAAAAATACGTAGCATACAAAGCTACCCTTCAGCCAATAGCGACACGCGCGACAATTGAGCGTTACCGGGAGAAAAGGAGGGAAGAGATACGCCTTTTCAAGAGAAAGAAAAGAGAGGCAGAAAGGCGTGACTGCAAAGAGCTTGAGATGCTGGCAGACAGGAATGCGGCTCGAAAATTCTATCAGAAAATAAGGCAGCAATCAAATGGTTTTAAGACCGGGGCTAGCTCCTGCAAAGATGAAGATGGAAACCTGGTAACAGATGTCCATAGTACACTTGAGATATGGAGGGAACACTTTTCATTGCTTTTAAATGGCGAAACAGATGGCGCGTTTGATGAAGGAGAACCCGAACCAATGTATAGGGACGAAGCTCACGTCCCTCAACTGGACCAAGACGAGGTGAGAACAGCAATAAAGCGGCTTAAGAACAACAAAGCCCCCGGAGCCNCGTCCTTTTATATGGCGCAGAATCTTGGACGATGTCGAACAAAGATGAGAAGGCTTTGGGGGCTTTCGAGAGAACTATTCTACGCAAAATCTACGGCCCTGTTTTCGTGGATGGCGGATATCGGAGAAGATGGAATGAGGAACTGTATGAGCTTTTTAACGACATGGACATAGTTAAGCGCATAAAAATACAGCGATTGCGTTGGCTTGGACATGTTGTACGCATGGATGACGACTCTCCGGTGAAAAGATCCTTCGACTCCGCACCCATGGGTGGACAACGAAAGCAAGGGCGCCCACGAACGCATTGGAAGGACCAAGTGCAGAAGGACCTGTCTGCTCTCGGGTTAACCAACTGGCGCAAATTCGCGCAGGAGGGAAGCAATTGGAAAAGCTTTTTGGTCTCGGCCCAAACCGACAAACGGTTCTAGTGCCAAATAAGAAGAAGAAGAAAAGTTATAAACATGATATGGATATGGAAATTTCTTAACTTTTAATACTATAATATGGATTTACCGTATTCATATGACATATAAATAATACAAATGTAATATATAAAATGATNAGTAGGACGCAGTGGACGAAGCTACAGACGGTACAAAGTACGGCACTTAGGACAGCGACGGGATGCCTCTTGATGTCGCCTGAACACCACCTGCACGGCGAGGCGCAAATGCTCCCTGTAAAGGAGCATAATATAATGCTCTGCAAGCAGTTCCTGATCGGGAGCCACAGAAGTGGCCACCCAAGCAGACAGCTGCTTGCAGAGGAGCCCTCGCCTAGGCACGTCAGGAGGCATCTATATGAACTGACGGACGAAGTCCAGAGGTTCATTAAGCAACCTCTGGACCCGACAGCTTACAGACAGGCCCTGAACGGCATTCACAGGGACTCAGTCTCGAGTTATGTAGACTCTAGACCTGTGAATGCCGTTCTAGGCATACCACCCCCGGACATAGACGAGACGGAGCTTCATCTGCCTCGGGAGACACGCACAACACTCGCACAACTTCGCTCCGGCTACTGCAGCAGGTTGAACTCCTACTTGAGTAGGTTGAATGAGGATGTGCCGAATGAGTGTCCGGCATGCGGAGAGACCCCACATGACTCGAAACATCTCTTCGCATGCCCGGAAAACCCGACAACCCTAACGGCCTTGTCCCTGTGGACAAACCCCACAGAAGCTGCACGCTTCCTAGGGTTGCCGTTAGTGGAACTTGACGACAACGACTGAGATACCAACCGATCTGGGCGGGGTTGTTTTAGCCGCTACAACAACAACAACAACAACAGTAACACAAATACAAACCCTACAGCAACCAATCACCGGGCACTTCATTTTAATTAAATTTACACAAAAAAATTAATTGAAAATCGCTTCAAAGTCACTGAGATAAACCACCGCCAAGATACACATAAAGAAAGAAGCAAAACAGAAATAGCAAACTTCAAAATTACGAACGTCACATACTTTTTTTCTCAATTGCTATTACAAATGGCTGCTTCTCAACCGATCAGATAATGCAAAAGAATGAGACAAAAGAATATAGGATATAACCCAGTAAGCATTAAAAATATACAAAGGTGTTCTCTGCAAAAGGTGTTCAGCTCCTTTTCTTCGCAAAACAGAAAGGAGAATTCTACTGCCCGAGGGTTATAATCCCTAAATGCGGCCGAAGGCCGCCTACGCAGAAACGTGTTCTCTGCAAAAGGTGTTCAGCTCCTTTTCTTCGCAAAACAGAAAGGAGAATTCTACTGCCCGAGGGTTATAATCCCTAAATGCGGCCGAAGGCCGCCTACGCAGAAACGTGTTCTCTGCAAAAGGTGTTCAGCTCCTTTTCTTCGCAAAACAGAAAGGAGAATTCTACTGCCCGAGGGTTATAATCCCTAAATGCGGCCGAAGGCCGCCTACGCAGAAACGTGTTCTCTGCAAAAGGTGTTCAGCCCCCTTTTTGGCAACACAGAAAGGAGAATTATACTGCCCGAGGGTTATAATCCCGAAGTGCGGCAGAAGGCCGCCTACTCAGGAAGGTGTTCTCTGCAAAAAGTGTTCAGCCCCCTTTTTTGGCAACACAGAATAATCCATAAGTGCGGCCGAATGGCCCCTACGTAGAAAGGAATTCTACGCAAAAATACATTTGTTAAAAATAAATTTTTTTTTTAAGACTTGTTTTTTCTATTTTTAATTAACTTTTTTATTTTTTATTCAAAATCGCCCGATATCTAATTTAACATAATTTCTTTTATTAAAAATCCCACGGTTTCTGTTAGTAGGGTCATATTCCACTTCAAACTGCTCAGTTTGCCTAAGAAAATTCCGTTTTTCCCCCTTTTTCAAACGGTTCCCTAGAGGCCTGTGGGAGGAGCCCAAGGGGGGCGTACGCCTATTTAGAAAGCAGGGAATGTCCTTTTTCTAGTGGGCGGGGTTAGGGGGCCCCGCCCTCTTCCCCTTCGCCCTCACCCCAAAAACGATGGGAGCACTACTAAACATTTCCCACGGTAAGTTGCAAATATCTCGAAAACGTATTCATAGAAAAAGATTAGCTCGATTTTCGAAATCACCGAGCAATTTTACATAGGAATTGGACAGTGGCGTCCATAGAACATTTTTGCTGTGAACCAGTGGAATCAAAGTACGTTGGGTTCAAAAAGTATTTTTGATGTTAAAATTGTACTTAAATTCGGTAAATTGTACTGAAACAAATAATTTTTAGCAAAAAAAAACCGACTTAAAATATATATATATATATCTATGCTTCAATGATCGGATCTAACCCAAATTAGTATCGGACCACTTCTGAGACACTACCTTTTAGTTGCAAAATGAATTATCGAAATCGGTTGACGTGGTCCAAAGTTATGCGGTAACATATAAAAAAAAAATTAAATAAAATAAAAAATAAATAAAAATAAAAAAATATTCCGAGAAACTGATGACCTACTTTTTTGGAAGTCGGTTAAAGAGTATAATTGTACTTAAAATATCAACACTGAAAAAACCGATTTAACCAAAGTTCATCACTTTATCAAACGATTTTGGTGGATAAATGCTTACATCTCTCCAACAGACAGGTGGTCGCTTTTGCTTCCAAAACATAAAAAGCAAATGAGCACAACGGACGAGGTAAGAATGTAAGGTAACTAGCCATACAAGTCAAATAATAAAAAATTGTATGCTATTATATACCAAGGTACGTTCATGAAAGAATGCGGATAAATTAAAGCAATTTATCCCTTTATCACTTTACATGAAGACCCCTACTATAAGAGGGCGCGGGGTGGGGTCTTCACCTTCAGAATCAAAAGGGGCCCCTCTACACCCAATTTTTATTTTTTTTGCTGGTGTCGATTTGAACTAAAAGTTAAAAAAAAAGACGTAACAAACTTTATGGTAAAAATCCTTTTTTGAATAAACAATTTTAATTTACAAGCTTTACTCTGAACTTACAAAATGGTCAGCATCAAAGCTAGAATATATATGTCCTTCCGATATTAAAAACTCAATTATGGCGCTGAAATCAACAAAACATGTTAAAATATAATAATTGACTTTCGACAAAAACTTACTTAATCTCATTGGCACTAATATGATTAAATTTAAGTTGTAGCTCTTTTCGACCGATACCCTCCGTAGTCATATTATTTTTAACAGCTTGAAGCACAGCCAATTGCTTGCCTTCTAGACCGAGATAACTACTTCCATCGCCATCACTCGGGTTGAAACCAATTGCTCCAATATTTATACTTATCATTTGATCACTGCATTTAGCAAATTCTTCTGATTTTAGTCGAGCATTAAGCACCTCTAATATATGAGTACAAATTTCGTTCGAGTTCATTACGGCAATCATCTTAAAGATCATTAACATTTTCTGATGACCCTGAGTACGAACACTTCCGTAAAGTCTGACATAATTGTTAAGCATAACATCTGGACACTTCAGGGAGTCGCCTTCTTCCAACCAATAATGTGCCTCAATTTGTCCAGAGTGGTCCTCCAATGTATACGTGATTTTAGTAGACGATATATCAACTGAACGAACCATAGCTACAGAAGTAATCATTCCAAATGCCATATCAAACATTTTAAAATTTCCTTCTTGTGATAGCAGAATTTGTTTAATAAAAACTGGAGCAATACCCTTGAAGAAAATGTCAGTTTAAATCAATCATGTATGTATGTACACATGATAAAAACATTACGTTAAAACATTTTTATCATGTATGTACCTATGTGGTTTTCTTCACCTCTGCCGATGATCCTCCCTGGCTGACATTCTGCGCTGAAGCTGAAGTTCCACTCACTATGATTTTGTTTATATATATATAATGAAAATTTAAAACAAATTAATCACCTACCAGATATGTCCATCATCAAGTTAAATCAAAATAAAAGCCGCGCGCAATCTTACGGGGAATCGATATTGATAGGAATTGCAGCGATTAATCATTTTGTTAAATTAATCGATTACACATTGGATACACGTTGCCCCTATTAGGCAGTGGTTAAGCCACCAATTTCGAATGGCAATCACCGTGCAATTGCTGTTGTGCACAGCAGAGAGTGAGAGAAAATTCGAGAACGAACAGCCACATGATTGGGAAAATTTTCTTTAAATTCGGTCCAAATTTGAAAAAAGAAAAAAAAGAGGGGAAAATCTTTAGTTATTTGTACAACGCTTTGGGGGGGGCGAGGGGGAAGGGGGCGTCGCTCCCCCAACCCCTCCCCCCCTAAAGACCCCTTGGGAGCTGTTTGAAAACAGCGGAAATTTGCATTTTTTCCAAAACGATTATAACACTCAGTACTTCTGGTAGTTCTCCAAGGTGGGGTAACAACCCTTAAAAAAGGTGCGGAAAAGTCGGGAAGGGTACCAAACGACGCGTTTCGGCCCCCTAATAACAATCCGGAGGGGAAGATAATATTATTAACCATTTAAAAGTTATGAACAAAAAACTTTTGTTAAATTTCGTTGTTTTCTATGGGCAATTACACCGACAAAGATGCACTAAATCACCTGTTCTCACTTTTTAAACACTATTAAAATATATAATTTAACTTGTTTATTAAAGAAACACATAGTTTTATCAACCTAAGATAGATTATTTTGTTATTAAAAAGAAGTTGACAATCTTTGCCAGCTGAAACGCGCGATTCCAAAATAGCTATAGTGCTGCCACTGTATTAGTATTTCGTAATAATTCACTTTTCCTTATGAGATGTGTGCACTGTTCAATGCTTTTCGGTATCTTCTTTCGTTTTATATATAAATAATGAAAATTTTTAATAAAAAATCGCGCGCTTTTTATTAAAAATTTTCTCCTGCGTCGCTTTTTCCATAAAAATCAATACTTCGATAAATAATAAAAATTTTTAATAGAAAATCGCGCGTTTTTTTTTTTAAATTTTCGCCTTCGGTGCTTATTCCATAAAAATCAATAATTCGATAAATAATGAAAATTTTTAATAAAAAATCGCGCGATGGTATAGCGAAATTTGCTATTATATTTTGGTTACAATATCTCATTTAGATGAAAGTAAAAAGAAGAAGAAGAAGTATATTNGAGGTTATAATAATTTTAGCAGGCGCAAAGTTTGTTTACTCTGTTTTATTAACGAAATATATAAAATAAAAGTGAATAAATGATTTGGTTTGCATAAAATAATAACCGGAAACGTTTTAGTAGTGTTTTAAAAGTGGAAACTGGTGATTTAGTGCATTTTTGACGTGGTAATTGCTCATAGAAAACAACGAAATTTAACATAATTTGTTTGTTCATAACTTTTAAATGGTTAATAATATTATCTCCCCCCCTCCGGATTGTTATTAGGGGGGGCCGAAACGCGTCGTTTGGTACCCCTCCCGACTTTTCCGCACCTTTTTTAGGGGTTGTTACCCCACGCTAGAGAATTACCGTACTTCTTTCTCTGTTGCCCAAAAAGAGGGGCTGAACACCTTTTGTAGAGAGCACCTTTCTGCGTAGGCGGCCTTCGGCCGCACTTAGGGATTATTAAGTAGAATTCTCCTTTCTGTGTTGCCGAAAAAATGACTGAACAACTTTTGCAGAAAGCGTAGCGCTTAGGGATTATAACCCCCACTAAGTAGAACTCTCCTTTCTGTGTTGCTAAAGAAGTGGCGCTGAATGCATTTTGCAGAGATGTTTCGTGGATATTTTTTTTTTGACAGCTCACCTCGGAAACTTTCAAAAATATCATATTTCCAACCCAAATTATTACTTAATTAGTGCACAGATATAGTAAATATTAATTTTGTAATAAAGCGTGAACTGTTGTCTACAAGTGTGTGTAAAAGGTTTTTGATTCGATTCACGCGTTTGGGCACAGCAACCCAAAATCGTTGTACAAATTCATAAAGAGTACCCAAATATAGAGGAGCTTTTTACGACTCTAAAAGTGAACAACCCAGAGCGCGAAGGCTTTTATTTAAAAAAGTTATTAACTTTTAAAGTTCCACAATTCACCATAAAAATTTCATTGATCACATGGAAGTGGTGGAAATGAACACAGACATTGGTGCTGCCAGGTGATGAGAGTAGTAAAAAAGTGGGGGGTTTTATATTCACCTTATATTGAAATACTGTTTTATATAAAAAAAAGCGACGCAGGCGAAGCGTTGATTTTAATAAAAATTTTCATGATTTATCGAATTATAAATTTTTTAAAAAGCGCTGCAGGCGAAAATTTATCATTATTTATTTATCGACGTACTGTTTTTTTTTTGAAAAAAGTGCCGCATATAATAAAAAATTGCACGATTTTTTATCAAAAATTTTCATTAGTTATCGATGACTTGATTTGTTTGAAAAAAGCGCCGCAGGTGAATCCGCACTTATGGATTATAACCCTCACTAATGGCCGTTTGCACCATGTCTAGTTAACGCTAACTGGAGGTACATCCTTCAGTTAGGCACGTTAACTGCTTTATCGATCACATGTTATATGATGGGTGTCGATAACGTCGATAAAGATGTTTAACTGGGAGTTAGAATTAACTAGACATGGTGCCAACGGCCCTAAGTGTTGGGTCATGGTTGGGAGCACCTGCACCAGCTGTATTTATATTTGCCTTCTATTTACTTACTTGTTAGCTAATTACCTAACCTAATTATCAAGGTCAGCCACGCAAAGTCATTCACTTTATTATTGCATTAAGTCATACCGCTAAATGTTCTTAGATATGTAAATTATTTGCATCCATCTCTTTTAATCACTCTTCTCAGTTATATAGTCCAGCGAACATACACACTCACTCGTATCAAGAATGATAGAATACAAGATTGCGCCAATCGAGCTGAGAGCAACTGGCCGTGACGTCAAAAAATACCAGAATGAGAGAGCAAAGACGAATGCAATAAGAAAAAGAAGAAGAATCGAACAGCTGGGGCGAAATTGAAAGGTGTTGTTGTTGTTTACACAGTTCAAGTATTGAATTCAATTCTGCTCGCATATGGAAGAGAGGTGGTGAGAAGAAAAGGGACGAGTACACATGCGTCTGTACCGTCAAGTCGTTTCAACTTTCTTGCTTTGCTTTTGGCATTTTCGTTGCTTCCCATTTAAAGAACCAAAAACTTGAATTCAAAAGAATTGAAACGTGTAAAAGCAAATAGAAAACACAAAAGAGAATGAGCAAGAATTGCTTTCAAGTACTTGAATCATGTAAATCGGGTGTTACAAAGTGCATTATAAATCGCGGATTTACGGAATTATTTAATTTTAAATGGTAAATTGGTTGTTTAAAAGTAAAGAATGTGTACTTCTTAAATGCAATGCAAATCGCAGAAAGTGTTAAAACACTGCAATCATTATAATGATTTGCATTTTTTCAGTAATTGAACAAATACCAGCGGGCCGCCAGCGGGTCAGTTGCTGGTAACAATTTGCAGAACGATTCCACGGTGATCGTTGCATCGCCGTCAATTAGTGAAATCAGTAAGTAAGCTTCTAAAATAAAGGAATACCTCCTACTCCGCTATACATATAATTACTTTCATTATTTAGCTACTTTTCCGGCAGCCGCAA
>NW_016159038.1:70917-71225 GCF_001687245.7 Rhagoletis zephyria
CACGGTGATCGTTGCATCGTCGTCAATTAGTGAAATCAGTAACCAAGCTTTTAAAATAAAGGAAAACCTCCTACTCCGCTATACATATAATTACTTTCATTATTTAGCTACTTTTCCGGCAGCCGCAACAAACGCTGGCCCAAGCCTGCAAATTGTTGCCAGCAACTGACCCGCTAGCTGCCCGCTGGCATTTGTTCAACTACTCAAAAATGCCCTTTGTAAACAAACCTTTTGGGTGTTGGCCACATCAAGCGGCTCATCTGGATGAAATGAAAAAGCTGTTAGATGTAATGCAGCAACGTGCTCCC
>NW_016159038.1:71253-72794 GCF_001687245.7 Rhagoletis zephyria
TTCAACTACTCAAAAATGCACTTTGTAAACAAACCTTTTGGGTGTTGGCCACATCAAGCGGCTCATCTGGATGAAATGAAAAAGCTGTTAGATGTAATGCAGCAACGTGCTCCCTATGTTGAACATCAGTTCAAAGAAAAGTCAAATGAGTTGGAAATGGCGCGGCTTATCATACGCCAGTTGTCGGATAAGGCCAATGTAAACCAAGGCCGCAATCGGATAGAGACCTCGACGCAGACGCAATTTATGTACGAGCAACAGATTAGAGACTTACAAGTAAGTTAGAAGTAGAAGTGCATTTGAAGACGTTTACATTATTATGTTTACGCATTTCTTACAGGCTATGGTGCAACAATTGACGTATGAAAGGAATTTATGATGGTCACAAATATATTGGCAAAAACATAGCAAGTGCATATGCCAAGTTGGAAAAATTGACAATGCGTGAGTATAAAATGAATAGGTGTTCTTAAATATAAATATTACTTATATTACTTTACCTCTTCTTTTGCAGTGGCTAAAAAGAAGAGTCTTTTTGATGATCGACCGCAATAGATTCAAGAATTGACTTACATCATGGTGTATGCGTTACAATCTAAATTAGCCAGCATGGGCACCGACTTCAAACAGATACTAGAAGTGCGTATAAAAAATCTCAAACAACAAAAAGCGCGTCGGGATCAATTCGGGCAGTCACCAATTGCTGCTAGCACTGTTCGCTCGAGTACAGCGAAACAGGGCTCCTTGCTGTTAAGCGAAGAGAATACGGCCGTAAGCATTGACATGGCCGCAAGTGATACAACACCATTGCTGGGTGCAGTCGGAGGTAGTGGAATACAGACGCAGCAGCAGATTGCATTATATGATGACTCCGATAGTTACGTGCAACAGCGGGCTGAGACTTTGCAGAACATTGAATCGACTATTGTCGAGCTTTACACAATCAGCACATATGGTTAAGGAACAAGAGGAGACTGTAGAGAGGAGACATACAAGATGCCGAATTGAACATAGAAGCGGCGCATGGTGAAATATGAAGTACTTCCAAACTGATGATAAAAATCTTCGCAGTACTGATCATGATAAAAACATAACAAGGTAAAACCATTGAGAGGCAGTCTGACGTTTGCCAACAATATAATTTTAAAATCAAAACTCAAACTCACACACACATTCTCATTTTCAATCTCAAACAACAACAATTGTGAACAATTTAATTTTTTATTTTCAATTTTATATGATTTTAAAATGTTGGCAAACGTCAGAAAAAAATCATGGCCGACGAATTGAGAGAATGAATTTACCTTGTAATGTTTTATCATGGTACTGATATTCTTTTTCATATTCTTCGTAGTTTTCCTTATATAATAACGAATATGTTTGTGACACGGCAAGATTTTAACAAGTTCAGATGCGCGGTCTTAAAGTTGTGGGTTTTTAAATACATAAATATATAATATCCTATTCATATACATACATATAAAAAACACTAATGTAATAATGAAATTAAGTCTTATATGCCACGTGAAACACGATAGCTT
>NW_016159038.1:72819-99200 GCF_001687245.7 Rhagoletis zephyria
GCCTGGTCTGGACCCTTGAGCAACTCCGAGTTGAGCGACGTATAGGACGACACTGCAGCCGCGTCAAAAACAATGCGGAGTTTCCCCGGTTTGTGTGGATTCGTTACGCCAAAATGAGGGAGATACCAAGTTTTTGCGGAGTTGCTATCGACTTCGGCTGCGGATAGCTCTTTTGCATGGCCCTTCTCTATGTAACTCGTCATCCCTTTAATGTAGTTTTCAGCAAAAATTGTATTTTTCTTCATCTTGTTTTCTATGGAATGCAAACGTCTCTTGGCCATGTCGTAGCTCGGGGGAAATCTAAAGTCATCTCGTTTCGACAACAAACCGATCTCGTATCTGTCACCAATCTTTACCGTGGTCGATTTTAGAGTGGCCTTTGCCCGAATGTCATCGTCACCTTCGGTAATTGCAGCTTTCACACCCAGGTTTTCTTGTGTTAAGTACTCTTCGACCATAGCGCACGTTTTCTTCGATAGGGGTGGTTCTTTTATCATAAACACCCTCGGTCTGCTGGTTTCCAGTTTGTCGATTGGGCCATACGCCAACCAACCCAGTTTTGTTTTTGCAGCAATTAACTGATTCGGCCCGCTGGTAATTGATTGTTTGGCAATACCGAGGAAGCTGTTGTCCAAACCCAAGAGTAACGTTGGCTTCGCAGCGCTGTAACTGGCGACAGGTAAATTACGAAAATAGCGATGTTTTTCAAACGATTGCTCTGGCAGGTTTAGACTTTTAACTGTCCGAACGTTCTTCAGGGGAAATACAATGCCACCATGACTCGCCTGTACTTCCAGCGATACCATGCGAGATCTCTCGGTTGCTGCGTTCTCGCCGTACCATTGTAGCGTAAGTAATGACGACTGGCCATTCAACCCCAGCTGGTTCGCGACGTCTTCCTCCAATAGTAGGACCGAAGAACCTTCGTCGAACATGGCATGTGTTTGTGGCCTTTCGGTCCGCGCAGTATAACGGGTATAATTTTAAATAATATGGAACGGCACTCATCTTGGCAACTTAAGACGACTTCCGTATTATTTGCGGCAGCTGATGTGGATGTAGGCATATTCAATGGTGCATGCAGTAATCGGTGATTTACTCGTTGGCAACCTTCTATATTACACGCCTTCTTTTTACGGCAGCTTTGTAAATTATGTCCCCCTTTCAGGCATGCGAAGCAGAGACGTTGACGTTTCACAAGCGCCCATCGATTGTCCACATTGCGTGACTTGAAATGGTGGCAGTCTTCCAGTGTGTGCGACTGGTTACATGACACACATATCGGCTTCTGCTGTTGACTTGAGTTACCATCGCTACTGTGTAAAAAACGGCGGGAATTGGCAACCCTGTGACCTTCTCTGTGTATAACTCTGGATGATGTTGACATTGTACTCCTGTCAGGTATTTTTGGCATAATGGCGATGATTTTGGCTAAATTACCAATCCATTCGGCGAAAGTCTCTACGGTTGCAAATGGTGACACCGTAGATGCGTGCTTACTCCACTCGAACTGTTTGGAGGGCGGTAGCTTGGAAATAAGCTGATCCAGCAAAGTCGGATTTACCAGGTGCTGCTCACACTTGGCTGATTTAAAAAATGCTGTTATATTACGCACCTCACTGGAGAGCGCCAAGACTTTTTCGAGATGGTTCTCCGCTATGCTTGGAAATTGTTCCACCTTATGCAGCTGTGAACGAATCAGCAGCTCTGGGCGCCCGAAATTGAATCTTAGTTCGCTTATTATATCCCCAACGTTTTCAGGAAATATAAAAAGCGATGTTACTGACCGTTTAGCATCGCCCATCAAAGCCTTCTGTAAACGCATAAGGTTTTGGCGATCGCTGTAGTTAAATTCTCGCGTTGTGTCAACGTAACTGGCAAAAAAGAGAGGCCAATCCTCGGGATTGCCATCAAACTCTGGTAGTGGATATAATTTGGCGGCGTATAATGCGGCCGATTCGATGCCATAAGGCGCAGGCGGTGTTGGTTGAAGTGGTGCAAACGCATGAGGGTGCTGCGGCACAAATGCATGCGTCGACGGCTGATGCGACACATTTGCTGGTATACGAAACGATGACTGATGCAACGCGGTCGCTGAAACATTTAGTTGATGCGGCTCTGCGGTCGGAGTATGTGGCGTTGGTTGATGCAACGCATACGCTGGTCTACCCAATGACTGTTCATGAGGCGCATGTGCATGTAGTTGATGTGGCACTGACGAAGCGCGTGATGCATTGACAAATAGGTCTGAGTTGGCATGCAAATGCATCGTTGAAGTTAAAGGCGGCTGTGCTGTGAATGTAGGTTGCACCCCTGTTAATGTCGGGGGCAGCGCTGCTGGTGTCGTGGCCAACGTATATAACGGTGGAACTACCGGACTATGTTCCATTATAGGTGCCCCATTTTCTATTGTTGTGACGACTGCACCTCGTGGCGCTGGCCATGAAACTGTTTGAGTGGCAAATGTGACCCCTGTTATCGGCTGTGGCATCAATCTTGATGCTGTTGCTGTTACCGTTGATGGTCGAAGTGCGGCGTTTTCCAAACTGCTGGATTCGGAACCAAAACGATCACGGAGTTCTTGCGTTTCGTTGCGGAGCTCCTTGAAACATTCATTTAGCGACGCAATGCTGGCTACTATCGCTGCTAGTTGGCTGGTTACACCTGTTGTTAACTGCTCGGCAGAGGCAGGTGGTGCAACTTCATTTTCTACAATTGTATTGTCTGCAATGCTGAAGGGTTCGTCGGCTTCGTCCACTTCTTCATTGCCAGTCCCACTACGCGATCTCGTCATCAATTTATAAAAACTTTATATTTGCACGTTGGCAAACTGCACGGAAGACTTCAGGAAAAATTTTACAGCAAATTGCACGGCAGACTTCAGGCAAAATTTTACAGCAAATTGCACGGCAGACTTCAGGCAAAATTTTACGGCAAATTGCACGGTAGACTTCATGCAAAATTTCACGGCAAATTGCACGGTAGACTTCAGGCAAAAAATTTCACGGTTGTTCACGAAAGTTTATTTTAATAAAAACGTAGATCGTACAAATGACATGGCAGAAAAATTAGCTGTATGCCAATGGAAAATTCTCGTACCCCTTTTATACAAGCATAACGGTAGAATTTGACAAGTACATAAAGTACAATACATACAAAGGAATGATACATATAAAGAACATAAATACATGAAATTAAAGCGTGAAGTGTGTGGTGAAATTTTGTATTTGCCTCCCATCTGTTTCGCCGTGCTGCCGGATCTGCAATAGTTAGGGTGTTAATTGCGACAATTATGTTCAAACAAATTTAAGTGAAAGGTATGCAATTTCAAGAAAAAAGAGCTTGCTTAGTTTTTATGCATACGGCTTAACATTTCCGGTAGGAAGCAGAAGGTCAGTATGTATAAATAAAAAGCTTTATCAGGGGAACGTGTTATATTTTCAAATAACAAATATGTGATCTGATGCCGGATTCAATTTATAGGTTCTCGTAGGTAGCTCGTTCTCGAAGTCATCAGTGGTGAAGTGTTTTACACAGATGACGCTGGTTCGGGCGTTGAAATCCGTTGGTCTCCGGCAGAACTGGATCCACTTTTCCGCCACGAACCAGAAAATGTAAACAAAAGTATTGTGTGACGTCAGCGAATGGGTGGATGCTGTCAAATCGACGAAGAGAGGGTTAGCGGTCCGCGAATGGCGCGACCTTTATTTTCTGGATCGTGCACTTGTATTGCATTTTAGCTTAGCGAACAAACCCACTCACTTGTATTGCATCTTAGCTTAGCGAACATACACACAAACCATGAACCAAAAATACAAGATCACGCGGGCAGGAGAGTAGCCCGTTAGAATCGCATTTAGGAAATAGTTTCTTCTTTTTCGCCTGTGACAACGTGTGTACACATAAGGTAAAGAATAATTTAGCACAACAGCATGATTTATAGAAGAATTTGCATAATAAAAATGATTATTCATGCGTTCAACAATTTCGCGGTTTTCTTCGTTCTCTTCGTTGTTTACTTCTTACAACAAAGATGGCGTTGAGATTTCGGCAGCTAGAAAATAACTTTCTTCGTTCTTTCCTTCCCGCGTGATCTTGTGTCTTTCGTTCATGCACACAAACATGCATTGTATCTTAGGGAGCGAACATACATTCAAACATGTAGTACATGATATGCATGGTGAAATGAACTGAAGGTGGCGCATTCCCGAAACCGCTACTTTGGTTTTGCCGACTTTGACATTTATGGCAATACGTAAACAAACTTTTTGTTTAGAAACAAGTGCAAACGTATTGTGTACTTTCAAGTTAAAAATCGAAGTAATTCGTGCGTTCTGAAGTAAAAAACGTATTATTTGTAATAAAAACTATATAAAAATGTCGTGTCGTGTGTTGAATTGCAGCAGCCGTAGAGGTAAAGCCCCCAAATGCAGTTTTTTTTTGTTTCCCCGCGACGACGCCTTGGCCAGAAAGTGGGTAGAGTTCTGCCGGCAGGAGAAGCCATACCATTTAGACACCAGCGTAGTATGAATGAAGCACTTTACGGACCACTTTTAAACACGGCATGTTAAGTTGAAAACGTTGAAATACCACAAATTACAAATTAAAATAGGAGATAAGCAAGCATCGACCACTTTCTGCAGGAAAACATGCGCTGCGACAAGATATTATCACTTTTTCGGCACCTGCAATACAAACACAAAAAATCTAAATAGTTAATTAATAAGACCTATACTTTTGAACACATTTCAAGAGTGGTTGTATATTTTTTTTAACGTAGTGCTTACTTTGCTATATTCAAAGATGGCTTGAGAAATTGGTGAATCAAGAAGAAAACACGTTTTCTCACTGCAAATTCACAACTGTCAAAACATTATTCTTCGCCAAATTCTATGTTTACCCGTTGCCACAAATGTCATTCTGCGGGAATGCGCAATCTTGTATTCTATCGTTCTTGCATGATATGCATGCTTAGGGCCGTTTGCACCATGTCTAGTTAACGCTAACTGGAGGTACATCCTTCAGTTAAGCACGTTAACTGCTTTATCGATCGCATGTTATATGATGGGTGTCGATAACGTCGATAAAGATGTTTAACTGGGACCAAGGCACATTAAACAGGTAGTATCAGTAGAGCAAAAACAACATTTGCGTGTATTTTGTTGTTGCTTCTGGTATCGAAAGTGTCAACAACTGTTCTGAATTTTTTCTTCTAAATCAAAGCGTGCCATGTGAAATACAAAAAATTATAAAAAATAAAAAATTGAAATTGGAAAAAATAAAAATTGATGCAACTTTCTTTCCTAGTAAATTTGTTTGCTTCTCGAAGCATTGATCCATCCTTTGCAAGGCCCAGTAATCAGCGGTCGTGCTGCCGAGTTGGGCGAACGTTCCAAAAGCTGCTATTCAATCGCTTGTTTTGTATGGAAAAAGGTTTCACAAGCAAATGGATTTTAACAACTTATAATTTTCGTGAGAAAAAATTAAAAATATTTGACATTTTCGAGACCAAATAATTTGAAAATAAATCAAATCAGCTGCTCTACTGATACTACCTGTTCAATGTACCTTGACTGGGAGTTAGAATTAACTAGACATGGTGCAAACGGCCCTTAATAGGGATTTTACATGATTCAACTTTCACAGGCGATTAGTTGAACCAAAAGTTGAACGAAAGTAGGCAGACGACCAACTTCATTGAAAGCGATTAGTTCAAAGGCCGTTTACACCAGGCGATTGTTGCTTTCAACTAAAAATCGCCTATAAAATCGCCTCATGTAAATTTCCTATAAGTTAATAGGAGCGTTCCTTATCTCCCAGAAGTAGTCAGAAAAAGTCCGAAGTAGTCAGATTTAGTCAGAAGAATTTTTTCTGGCAAAATCCTGAAAAGTGTCAAACTCAACTGAATTTAAATTAACGGAAATTAAAGAATACGCTAAAAGTGAGAATAATCTAAAAAGTAAAAGAAATGAATTGAAATTGGAAGGAGGCAAAAAATAATTGATATAGCAAGTGTTTATTGTGCTTGTGCTTGTGTGAATGTGTTTTGTACATACATTTCTGTTCTTATTTGACGTTAGTTTTGTTGTTGCCATTCTTTGGACTAAAAATTTGGTTTTTTGCGTTCCTTTACTTTTCCTGTTATTCTCTTTTAGTGAGCGCATTTTGCTTACGCTCTGGCATTTTGACACTTTTCAGATTTTAGTCCAAAAAGATAAGGAATGAACCTAATATTGAACTGCGTTGATTTTACCCTTTCTAATTACCAACAGCATGTACTGTTTGCTTATCTTTTTTGAAGTTTATTTTGGACTAGCGTTTTGCACTTGCACATGGAAATTGTATATAAGGGTGAAATTTGGAAATAATAAATCAGACTATTGTTGACCACCAACCTACTGGCTTCCAACTTACCCAGCCAATTTATTTTGCTCCATTTGGATTTAGCTGTTTTCACTTGGCTAGTTTGCACGATCGCAGAAAACGCTCTGCGACCCAACATTTTGGCGCCCAACGTGGGGCTCGAGTAAGTATTCGCATCTGGTATTTCGTGGACACTTGGTCATCAGCACGGAACTCCACCATTGGACTACACCGCTGGACTTTATCATCCTCGTTGAATATTGGAACCTAATTGCCATAACCATTGCCCAGCAGCACTAGTTTTGTGGTCTCTACTGGTCTCTTCTGGACTCCTGTTTCACCACCATTACGCCGCCGCTACTGGTTTGCCTTCCGTCGTCCACCCAAACGTAAGTAACCACTATACTTGCAAATTGATACAGAATGTCATTGGATTTGCTAAAGCAACAACGTGCAAATGTCAAGAAAAACATCACTCGAATCAAAAATATCATCGACGGTAGTTTGCGATCAGGTGGAAAAGCACTTTCACCTGCTGAATGCAAGTGCCGCCTCGGTATCCTGGAATCTTATTTCAAGCAAATCCTGACGACTCAGACAGACATCGAAAGGTTGGATGCCGAGGATAGCAGATAATTGATCGTGAGTATAGCTTGTCCAACAATGAAAAATTCAATCACCTGCGGAATTGCCTACAAGGTCAAGCGTTGGAAACAGTGGACGCATTTCAGGTAACAAATGAGAATTATCCAAAGGCATTGGATAGGCTAAAGGCTCGCTATGATAATAATTTTTTTGGAAAATATTTCATCATTGTTCGAACTACCAGTTGTTACTAAAACAAATGGTATTCAGCTTAGAAGTCTTATCGATAAGGCTTCATCAAATATGGATCTCTCTTGTCGCTCGGTACTGACATGCAAATATCACAAGCTATGCTAATCTATTTAGTTTTGCAGAAGTCCGATGAACAAACCAGCAAGAAATTGAAAGAATCACTAGATTTCAAATCATTTCCAACATGGGAAGACTGCACTAGGATATTGGAGAGACACTGCCAGTATTAGGAGTCTATTGACAGCGCTCACACCAGCAACCCTGTTACCAACAAATCGCCATCAAGCAAGTCAAAGGGCCAGCAACGAGGATACGCTTTTTCTTGCTCCAACACACCATGTCCAATTTGTTCCAATTCACGCCATAAACCTTTGAAGTGCAAGCGCTTCAAGGCACTTAGCATCGCTCAGCGCTTTGATAATGCAAAGAAGTTTGGTCTGTGTATCAATTGCCTTTCAAAGGGGCATCAAGTAACGCATTGCCAATCATCGCATCGGTGCAAGGTTTGTCAAAGGCAACACCACACTCTACTTCATCGTGGATCAGCACCAAACCAACAAGCCACAAGTCCTTCATCTTCAACAACGGAGGCTACTGTACATACACATATGAAAAACTCGTCCAGTGACAGCATCATTCTTGCAACTGCAAAGGTTTGGGTTCGTGACTCATCTGGCAACTACAAATTGGGTAAGGCACTGTTGGTCTCCTGTTCCCAGGTTAACTTCATCAGGAATGAATTTTCGCAAAAATTAAGGTTGTCAAGAAGTAAGCAGAATATTGAAATCCAATGCATTGGTAAGTCGTCGACCAATATCAAGTATAAAACAACAACTAATACCAAATCGGTAGTCACTGGTTTCAAGCTCCCATTGACCTTCTGCATCACAACCCACATTGCCTATCAACCGGATCCAGAAATCGACATTTCTTCATGGAACATCCCAGGTAATACTACATTGGCAGATGAGGAATTCCACGTGCCAGGGAAGGTCGACTTGTTGTTAGGTACTGAAACGTTTTTCAGCCTACTGTCTGTCGGTCAAATTAAACTAGGAACTAATTTGCCAATACTGCAAAAACGCTGTTAGGATGGGTCGTGTCTGGACGATATCAAACATTTACTTACAGCTAATGAATCTCTGGATGCATGGTTGGAGAAATTGTGGAAATTGGAGGAAGTTGCTACTGCCGCGGATCCTTGGACTCGTGAACAGCACAGTTGCGAACGATTATATCTCAATACAGTCTCCAGAAACTCCTGTGGCAGAATAGTTGTAAGATTGCCCTTGAAGGATGATCCTAGTTGTTTGGGCGACTCATACGTAACGGCTTTGAGACGGTTTCATGCACAAGGACGTCGTTTCGAGAAGTTACCTCTTCTAAAGGCGCACTACATCGAATTCATGGATGAATACAAAGGTTTGCGAAACATGAGCGTTGTGGAAAACCCAAAGGTAAATGAACCACATTATTATATTCCTCAACACTGTGTTCTTAAGCCAACAAGTACAACAACCAAGCTGAGGGTCGTATTCGATGCATCCTGTCGAACGACAACCCAAAAATCGCTTAACGATTTACAGATAGTAGGACCTACTTTGCAAGCTGAACTATTCATTCTGCTTTTGCGCTTTCGGCTTTATCGGTATGCGCTCACCGCCGACATCATCAAAATGTATCGGCAAGTTGTAATGCACGAAGACGACCGGAAATACCAATATATTTTATGGAGGAGTTCACCCACTGAGGAGGTTTCGACATATCAACTCAATACGGTAACTTATGGAATGGCATCCGCTCCATACTTAGCTATACGGAGCAAATAAGGCAAGAGGTAACTCAATTACTAGATTTAGGTGGATTTAAATTAGCTAAATAGCACTCTAATCAACAACGGTTCAGAGAAGACAGTTTAGCTAAGGATCTTAATTTGGATACGTCTATCACAAGCACACTTGGAATGAAATGGGACCAAAACATCGATTGTTTCCTTTTTTCTTTTCAACCACCTTTGCGATCAACTAATTGCATCACCAAACGGTCGATTCTTTCCACGGCATCATCGCTATTCGATCCTCTTGGTCTCCCGGCTCCAGTAATCATAAAATCAAAAATCCTTTTGCAGGAATTACGGCTCCTGAAGTTAAACTGGGATGAGACGGTTCCCCAAACCATCGAATATGCGTGGAAGAGCTTTCTCAGCGAAATATCGGACCTTTCGTTAATCAAGGTGCATAGGTATTGCCTTTCGGTAGGTGCTCAGTTATTCCAATTGCATGGCATTGTCAGCAAAGATGGAGCAACATTCGTTCGCTTGCTCACAGCAAAATCAAGAGTTGCACCGTTGAAAAAACAATCACTGCCGAAATTGGAGCTTTGTGGCGCTGTTCTTCTCGCTCGTTTACTTGCTAATATTATACCAATTTTTTTCTGATAAATCTTTTAATGTTTTTCTTTGGACAGACTCGCAGATACATTGGCTAAAAGTGCATTCAGCTACATTATCAACCTTTGTCGGCAACAGGATGTCGGAAATCCAATGGAGGCACGTTCCCACACAAGACAACCCAGCGGCCATAATATCTAGAGGATGCACCGTGAATGAGCTGTCCAAATCAATGTGGTATGATGACCCCAAGTTTTTATACAAGGAGATGGAAAACTTGCCGAGGAATAAGTGCGATAGCCTAGACCTGGAAGTCATTGAAAGTGAAAAACGGAAATCAGCATTTAAACCGGTTGTAAGTACCAACTACATTTTAGAAATCATCAACCATCGCAGTTCGTACGTTAGTAAGCTTCGATTGGTTGCCTGGATTTTCCGTTACAGCAAGAAATTAAGACACACTGCTACCTCGAACAACACGGAGCCACTTTCACCACAGGAGCTGCATCACGGCTTACTATGCATACTTTGGAATATTCAGCAACAACATTTTTCTAATGAAATTCATCTTTTGCAGAAAGATCGACATCTTCATCGGAAAAACTACCACGCTGGACCTAAGGCACTCGTAGCATTGATAAGACTGCAATTTTGGATAATAAACGCACGCGACGTGGCAAGGCGGATCGTGAGGTCATGCATACACTGCGTACAATACAAACCAAAACTTTAACAACAAGTCATGGGACATTTACCAGTCGGGCGGCTTACTCCATCACGCCCCTTCGTGCGCTGTGGCATCGACTTCTGTGGACCAGTCAACGTTTACTTACGGAATCGTGGCAAGACACCTTACAAGGCGTATATCGCGATCTTCGTATGCCTTGCATCAAAGACAGTGCATATCGAAACCGTAACCGGCTTATCCACAGACGCATTTTTGGCATCACTAAAGATTGATTGATTGGGAGAAGAGGTCTACAGAGGACTACAAACTTTGTCGGAGCTTGTAGCAAACTTGCAGGTTTAAAGGCATTTCTATTCAAAACATGAAAATAAAAATGCAAACATAAATTATTGTGCTAATGAATTTATAAACTTTAATTTTATACCCCCTAGAGCTCCTCATTTTGGCGGTATATGGGAGGCGGCAGTCAAGTCAACGAAGGGTCATCTCAACTGCAGCAATGACAGAGCTAGACTGACATTTGAAGAGTTATCGACAGTTCTGGTAGAAAAGAGGCGGTATTGAATTCCCGGCCGATATCACCATTATCAGCAGACCCAAGCGACTACGAGGCACTAACACCTGCACATTTCATCATTGGCAGCTCCCTACTAGCTCTTCCGGAGAAAACCATATCGACTAATATAGACAACTCGCAGCGATGGACCCAAGTGACAGGAATTAAGCAAGCATTTTGGAAAAGACGGTCTCACGAATATTTTAATGAGCTTCAAGCACGCTCAAATTGGTTTTGGGATCGTCCCAACATCAACGAAAACACAATGGTCATCATCCACGAAGACAACGTACCACCACAGAAATGGCATCTTGGGAGAGTAATCAATTGTATACCAGGAAAGGTCTCTCGAATCCGTGTGGTTGACATTCGAAAACCAAGAGGAATTCGGCGCCCAGTTCATAAATTGGCAGTGCTACCTGTTTGAAAGGCCTTTCAACCGGTCCGGGATATTGGGTCATGGTTGGGAACACCTGCATCAGCTGTATTGATATTTGCCTTCTATTTACTTACTTCTTAGCTAATTACCTAAACTAATTATCAAGTTTAGCTACGCAAAGTCATTCACCTTATTATTGCATTAAGTCATACCGCTAAATGTTCTTACATACGTAAATTATTTGCATCCATTTTTTTAACCACTCTTCCAGTGTTGCCACAGTCAAATATTTTTTCCTACCAAAATTTCGTACCATAACCAACCAAAACCTACCAAACATTTCTTTGAGTGTTTAATATAATTTTTCAATGTCAAGTTTATTAAAAATATAGATAACATAAACAATAAAAACAAATTAACTGGGTATAACAATTCATTTTGCTGTACAGATGTATCCAAATTTATGTCTCTTTGCACATACATAGTGCATATCGTCATAGATACGAACAAAGACGCGAGCTCAAATGTTGACCGCGAAAAAAGACGCGTAAAAAAACTTCAGCGAAGAAAGACTCTTAACATAGGTGACGGGGAAAAAACGCGTTAACCTCTTTGACGGGGAAGAAAGACGCATACACTTATTTTCGCGGTTAACTATGTTTACTAGTAACGGGATACGAATTCCACAAAGGGCTTTTCCGGAATGATGTTGAATCCATGTTTACACGTCTTTCTTCGCCGAAGTTTTTTTAAGCGTCTTTTTCCTAAATTTTTTTCACGCGTCCTTTTTCTCCGTCCAACAACCGCCCGTCTTTATTCTTGTCTAGTGACGATATTATTATTATTATTATTACTTCGGAGGTACTCGCGCTGCGATCTAAGTTAATATATTGTGCTACACCTTAATTGTAATCACTCCAACCTTAGGTTATTTAAAAAGCTAAGCGCTTTGGATGCTGCCATGTTCCAACTTTTAGATGGAGAAGTCAATTTTTCTCCGAGGTGTATCAATTTACGATTCATGCTTCGTGGGAAGGCACATAGAATATACTGGGCTTCCCCCACCAGCCCACAAAACCTACAGTCGGTGTCTACAGAAAGACCCATATAATTCAAGTGGTACTTCGGAGTTCTCCCTGGAAGGAGTTATGAATTGATTGTCTTATTCCCTTTTACTTCCACCAGTGGGCTGTAACCTGAGATTATTTCCAGCTAGCTCCTAAGTAGTTCTGCAGTGTATCCTTTAGATGTAGCACAGAATAGCTCGGGAGCATGCAAGCGGTACTTAGTCTCCACGCTTTGCGAGACAGTCAGCCCTTTCGTTGCCTTTAAACTTTTCATGTCCCGGAACCCACCACTGCGTTACGCTATTGTGGGCTCCCAGGTGGTTCAAGAGTTCTCAAGCCTTGATCTTGTTTTAAAAGAGTCTAAGGGCCGGTTGCTCAAAGCCTGGTTGACACTAATCATCGGTTATTATCGATATCAACGTTTTCGACTCCATGCATATAACACGGTGTCGGTAACGTCGATAACGATGTTTAACCGGGGATTAGTGTCAACCAGGCTTTGAGCAACCGGCCCTAAGGGCTTTAACGCTGCCTAGATATCTGACATAATATATATCCTGGCCTCATTTGCCTTCTATGATGACATTCGCGAACACAGACTTCGATTGTGAAGACCTCCGCCTGGAATATGGTTCGGTACGATCCCATTGGCAGATTTATTTGGTCCAGGAAATACGTTTGTACTTAGGAATCAGGTATATTAACATGTTTGCGGCCACCGTTATACGAACGCACCGGTGAAATATTCATGTAAAAAAGCTTGCTAGAAAGTTTGGAAATACTTATTTTCTATTTTTCGCAAATAACTATTACGGAACCTACCAAAATCCCATCAAGCCTACCAACCTACCAAATTCAAAACTAACTACCAGTTTAGGTAGGAAAATCCCATGTTTGGCAACACATACATGCTTTGTAGCTTAGTTAGCAAACATACATACAAACATGTAGTACATGATATGCATGCTTAAGTTAATATTAAACTGCGTTGATTTTACCCTTTCTAATTACAAACAACATGTATTGATACTAAGTGCAAATAGCGTTACACTTGTTTATGTTTTTTGAAGTTTATTTTGGACTAGCGTTTTTCACATGCACATGGAAATTGTATATAAGGGTGAAATTTGGAAATAATAAATCAGACTATTGTTGACCACTAACCTACTGGCTTCCAACTTACTCAGCCAATTTATTTTGCTCCATTTGGATTTAGCTGTTTTCACTTGGCTAGTTTGCACGATCGTAGAAAACGCTTTGCGATCCAACACTAAGTATAATTATCCTTTCTGTTTTGCGAAGAAAAGGGGCTGAACACCTTTTGCAGAGAACATTACTCTGCGTAGGGATTATAACCCTCACTAAGTAGAATTCTCATTTTGTTTTGCGAAGAAAAGGGGCTTAACACCTTTTGCAGAGAACACCTTTCCGAGAAAAAATAAANTTTTTTTTTTTTTTTTTTTTTTGGGGCTTTAGGAACAAATCGAACGTTCCACTTATGGCTAGGTTTATACACCTTAAATAGCCGGTTATTAAAACGTGATGTATTCAGTGGTTATCGTTGTCTTATACCATTTGAATACGTTAGTGTTTCTTTTCTAAGTCGAAATGCTATTTGTCCCAAACGCTGTGGATTACAGCTTCCTTTAGCATAACACCAGTCTATCTGCAAACGATTGTTTGGTTAGTTGTAATCTTTCGGCTAAACTGCTGGACAATGTTGCTTCCATTTATCTTGTATCGACGTGTTTTGTTGAAATTCCGCGTTGAAGAGTGTTTTATTATACGACTCCTTGATGTTGCTTCTTTCTGGCTGATGTTAGCGTAACAGCTGCTTTCCTCATTCTTATTTTATGACATTTAAGAACAACACAAGACTACATAAGACAATACACCAAGACTGAAAACACAAACATAGAATGACAGATTGAGTACATTTGTTTAAACGAATGTTATAAGTTGATATATAACTAGTAGTGAAACTAATCAGTTGAGTATATTTTATCTCATTTGTATAAAACATACAATAGTTTTGTATATTTTAATACTTTCTAAGTTAAATTTTTTTTTTTCTAAAATTCTTATGTTGTTTTTTTGTTTTTTTTCATTCAATACCTTGTTTGTTTTTGTCTTCTATATATTACCTTTTTTTGTTTTTTTTTTGTTTATAGTGCTTTATCCAGCCCACTTCTATGTAGAAAGTCGGCCAGTTGTTTGTATGTGGCAGGCAGTTTTGAAAGAAGAATCTGTTTGAAATTTTGGTAGTTTCGGAAAAGAGAATTATCATTACGTAAGTTGTTATATTTGATACAATCAAATATGAGGTGTTCAGGAGTTTCTTTTATGTTGCATGCGCTGCAATTGTCTGATCTGTAATGCTGAAATTTGGTTAAATAAGTGCTACCGTACGTGTGTCCAGTAGCTATTCTGTTAAAAAGTTTTATGTCGTATGCTTCTAAGTCTACATTTTTGTTTTTAAACCATGGCTGTTTTTCTTTGGGCGTGCAAAATTCTACTATGTCCGAGTCCCAGTTTGGAAGTTTGTTGGTAAATTCTTGTTTGGCTTCAGTCCACAACATTTTGCTAATCCTTCTCAGTGCTTCACAAGGTGTGAGTTTTGGGGGTAAAGATTTACCATGGTCAACTGCTGTTTTTGCTGCTATATCCGCTTTTTCATTTATGGTTATACCCACATGGCTAGGTGTCCAGACTATTGCAATGTTTTCTATTTGGGAGTGATAAAGTTTGTTATGGATTTCAGCTACTAGGAAATTGTGTGTGGTGCGGCTTTTTAGGGCCTTAATTGCACTCTGACTGTCTGTAAAGATTGCTACTTTTTTACTATCATTATTAATGGCTATCGTGATTGCTTGAGAAAGTGCTACTAGCTCACCGTAAGTTGATGTGAAGTTTCCATCTATATTGAACAGGTATGAGACGTTAGCCGTTACCACATAGACTGCACAGCCAATTTTGTTATCTGACACCGATGCATCAGTGGCATACACTTTGAAACCTTCCTCTTTTAGCGTGTTAATTTTTTGGTTGTAGATAGCTCTGAGTTGTGTAGGGGTAACGTTCTTTTTGGACTGGGCCAATTCAGATTCGTAGCAGGTGAGGTTATGGTGTCTTTTGAAAGCTACATTTGTATCTATGGTGTTGATAATTGCTTTAAATTTTTCGTACGTTATGCTGTAGCTGGAATTTATGGGAGGTCTGTTCTGGATCTGTATTCTAAGTTCAGGATTGATCAACCACTGTTTGACAAGTTCCTTGGCCGTAAGCCATACAGCTCTGGGAAGAGGTGGAAGTTCACAAGCCAGCGCGTATCTCATGAGTGTTGGAGTGTTTGGAGGAACTCCGAGGCATCTCCTCAACGTTTCATTTACATTGGTTTGTAGCTGCTTGTTATACCCTTTAGGGGCATTGGCGTAACTGGTGTTGGCATTTTCTGCTTTGGATCGTACAAACGCTTTAAAAAGATTTATAGCAGTTTTAGGTGAAATACCTGACTTGATAGATGTTAATTTAGAAATAAGGTTTTTACCTGAAGTTGTTGCTTTTTTAATTTCACTAATGTGTACCTTAATGGCTGAGTTCGCGCTAATTGTTCTTCCCAGCCATTTGAAGTGATGGACTTGTTCAATGTTTAGGCCGTTGATGGATACACTAAAGGTTTGTTTATTGTTTGCAGACATATACATGAATTTTGTTTTGTTCAGATTAAATTTGAGATTTAAGCTGTCGCATTTTGCCTGTAATTCTTCTATTTTGTTTTGTAAATTTTGAGCTGCAGAGAATCTGTTTGTGCCAGTGGATATTAACGCAAGATCGTCGGCAAACTGAAATAGTAGAGTCTGAGAGTTATTAATTTCGTGCAGTTGGGCTGTATAAATATTGAATAGCGTTGGGGAAAGGCAGCTACCTTGAGGTAGGCCTGAGTTTACCTCAACAGTGTGATTACCTAGGGTCAGATGTCTTTTAGAAAAGTAGTTGTTAATCCAGTTTGCAATTGTTGGGTCAATGTTGAATTGTAGAAGAATATTATGAAGTGTAACAAGATCTACTCTATTATAGGCGTCCGACATATCTAAGAAACAAATCATAGCATATTCCCTACATTTCTTTCTTTCTGCTATAAGGTGTAGCATTTCGTTAATGCACATTGTTGCTGATCTCATTTTTCGATAGGCGTAGCTCTTCTTGGGAAGTCTATTGCTTGTCTCCAGGAACTCGTTCAGCGATTCTTTCACCATCATATTAATGCTCTTTACTACGACAGATATGAGTGAAATGGGTCTAAAGTTATTTATGTCCTCAGTGTTTTTGTTTGCTTTCGGTATTGGAATTACCTTTATTTGTCTCCATGCGTCTAGGACCCTGTTGCTGTAGAAATGTTCTTTTAGGGCGTCTAATAACTACTGTTTGGACTCAGTGGACAATTGCTTTAATGTATTAAACGTAATTCTGTCGAAACCCCCAGCAGTAGATTTTTTTCTTGCTAATAAATTTTCGAATGTGCTGTATGAAAAGTCAACGCTGTTGTTGGCATTTACTGATGCAGCGGTGGTTGGAGTGATGACATTACAAGGGTTGCTGGCTTCTTGAGCTTGATTCCTTATCAGTTCTAAGTAGTTTCGGTCATCTTCAGCTGCCCAATTGTGAGACGCGCGCTTATTGCCTTTGACATTTCTTATGAATTTCCACGCCTGTGTCGAGTTGGGGCAAGTGTTTATCTCCTCAATTTTACTGTTGTAGCTCGCTTTCTTTGCCGCCTTCACCGCTTCTTTCCAGTCACTAGTTGCTATAATTGAGGCTTCCATGTCTTCAACATTGTTAGTATGATTAGCTTTTTTGCGTTTAGCGACATGTAATCTGTACAGTTTTTTGAGGTCATCACTCCACCAGTTTTTAGGGGTACGCCTGGATGTGTTCAAGTCAATTTTAATCCTGTTCCTAACGCTGTCTATTTCTGTCGTGATATTTTCTAAGTCAGAGAATTTTAACTGAGCAAGTTCCTGGGCGAGTCGTTCCTTGGGGATGAAATAGTTGGGCTTTTTGCTGCTATTAGTGACTTCAACGATGATGGGGAAATGCTTACTGCCTCCCAAATGGACTTGTTGACAGTGCCATTTTGTGTAACTGCTGTTAATGTTGGTCAGAGTTATGTCAATTGCCGTTCCTGCACTGTTACCGGTGCGGTGAGTGATTGCTCCACTGTTGATGCACTGGAGATTGGTGTTCCTGATTTCGTCAACAACTATTTTTCCTTTGGTGTTGCATATTCTGTCTCCCCACACTTGATGCCTAGCGTTGAGGTCTCCTGCTATAATAACGTTTTCATGATTGTTAAGAAAAAGTACTACACGGTTCAGTTCGTTAGTAAAATTTAAAGTGTCAAGGTTGGGAGGAAAATAAATATTGCAAATAGTTAAATTATTAATAAGATTAATCGTCTTGGCTATTAGAATGTCGTAATTTGAAACAAATTTGATTTTCGTAAATTTTATACCTTTTTTAAATCCGATTCCTACGCCACCATATCCATCGATTCTAGTCTTTCTGAGTAAGTTGAAGTTCATTAAATTGTGTTGAGTTGTATGGTTGTCATGCGAAAAAATTTCCTGAAGGCAGACTATATCAATGTTATTACTAGTGTTAAAGAAGTCTACATAGTTTTTATTACTTTTAAGGCTTTGTACGTTATATTGTAATATTTTTATTGGACTTGTCATCTTTGTTACTTGGAGTTTTGTCTTCAATGTGTACTGCGCCTATATTGCGAATTAGGTTAACCAAGGGGTCATTAACGTCAATGTCGTACCTTTTTATAAGGAGATTTACAAGCTTTTCAATCTCTGTGACCTTAGACCAATTCGGCATTTCATAGACGGGTTGTGTTTTGGTTGTAGCTTTCGGCAAGATTTTGGAATGGTTAGGTGTAGCTGTTGTGTGGGTTTGATGATTTCTAACTACATAATTGTATTTATATGTAGTGAGTTTTCTATTTACTGTTTCATCATTGTTGATCCTTGCTGTACTTTTTGCTTCTAACTGTGGAAAATTTCCCTCATAGTTTTCTAGAGCTGAGAAACGGTTATTATTGTTTAAATTGTACATCCCAATCGCCTCAGACTTAGATACTTTTTTTATTGTCATAATTTCGACCACCTGTTTTTCTCTGGCCCATTTAGAACATTTCCTGCTCTCGAGTGAATTGTGATTATCCCCTCCGCATAGTATGCACGAATTTGTGGTTTCATTGCATTTACTACTACAGCCCTCTGCCTTGCCACAGATAATGCATCTGTTGGCTGCTCTGCAGGCCATTTTTGTGTGCCCTAGTCTGCCGCAGTTGTAACAATGCCTAACTCTAGGAATGTAGTGAACCATTTTGATTTTTACGCAAAAAATGTCTATGGTTTCTGGTAGTTCGTTGCCTTCAAAACTTATTTTCACAGAGAGAGTTGGAATGAACTTCTCTTTGTCATTGGGATCTCTTCTGGTAATTCTTGAGATAGCTGTCACAGGAATATCTGAAATGATATTTTCTTTTATTTCTTCCTCAGTGAAGTTAAGAGGTATTTGTCTAGCAACACCAGTTGTTTCTACCAAGCTTCTTGGTATAAAGGGTCTCATTTGATTTTTAATTAAGTCGGGATTGCTAACGCACTTGTTTGCAGCTTCAAAATTTTCAAAAAAAATTTTGTAGAGTGATCTACCTATGGCTTTTATGTTTTTAATCCCCTCAATATTAAAATGTCTTATAATATCCCAAAGGAATAGGCCATTGCGCATTTTTTCGTTGTTTATCGTGTTGGATTTTGAGGTGTCCACCAGAACGCAATAATCTCCCCTGTGCCTTTTTGTATAGCACACACTGTCCATGTGTTCTTTTTCTTTTTCCCTGTTGTTCGCACCTTTGCTTTCTGTCGCACGTGTTTGTTCGCAGTCAGAGTGTTTGTAAGTTTCTTTCTCCTTGTTTTCGCTGTTCATGTCCGCAGTGCCCGTTAAGTTTTTTGTCGTCGTTTTTGCGTATGTTCCTCTCTTCACTAACATTCCTTGTAACGGGATGCAAGTGCCGTTAGCTTGGTCTGTCTTAGATTTTTTGGTAGTACTTGCTGTGTCCGTCCGTTTGGTACAGTCGTTGTCTGTTTCTGACTCAGCTATTGGAAGACCCCCCTTTGTAGTTTTATTCATCTGTCTTTTCCTTGCAGCTTGTTTTCTGTTTCTACCTACCTCAAACCAGTCTGACGCTGGATTGGTGTCCAGCTCCTGGTTTGGCTCCCCCTTCTCTGACGCCGAGGCGTCGCTGTCCATTTTGGCTGCCGCCAATCACAAAGAACTGTAGCACTCACCTTAGTAAGAACGTCTGGATCAAGCACTAGCACAAGTTTCTTTTTTTTTTTTTTTTTTTTTCAGATTTTTGGTTTTTTTTTTCTAGGAGTTTAATACCTAGTCTTTACAATAGAACATCCAACTTTTACACTTAACAATTGACACACACTTCACACTCACAATAGGCACAAGAAATACTTAGACAAATACAACCTCCACCTTCTGTAGTACAAATGCGAATGAGAGCTCTTTGTTTAACATATTTTAAAAACACATTATACTCATTTATTCCTTACTGTTATCGAGATCATTACGAAGCATAGGTCGATTGTTGAAAATCCCTTCGTTTTAGTTTGTTGAATTTTCGAACATGTGGTAGCAACCTTTATATTCACCATCTCAGCCATTTTGATTTGTTTGCTTGTTTACTTTGTCGGAGAAGAGTAGTGAAATTATTAAACGCGTTTTATATTGTTAAAAATAAAATAAACATTGCAAATTTGATATATTTATATGGTGTTACGCGCTCTCTTTTATATGAAACTTTGCTTGTGAAACTGCAACTGTGGTCGAAAGTGCTGATCGAACGAATTTTCGTTTGGTACGTTCATTCGATGAAGAATAGCGCTATTGTGAATTTCGCTCGGTTAGGCTGTTTACAGTAGTATATTTTTCACCGCTGAGAAGTTTTGTTTACAAATCGAGCAAACTAAATAGTGCGCTTATACATATGTCAAGATGTTACCCGGGTAGTAGTATAACAATTAAATGGAATGTTTATTATTAAATTATATGATACAGAGTTAAAAGTATTCAATTCAATGTCCGGTTATTGAACCGTTCCGCCTGGCTGTTCGTACTTGACTGACTGCTCGCTCCCTCTCCCCATTCTCACTTTACAGCTCGGCCTCTCCTGACTATCACTAACCGACCTCGGTTAGGCATCTGACGAACTGCCGTCGCTGTCGTCTACCTCGAGTTGTGGGTTAAGCTGACACCATCGTTTCATGTGTTCACTGGATAGTACACTACAGTACCGTCGCTGGGTCACCGGTGCATCCGGTATGTCCTCGACAATATACCGGTCATGGTCCAATATCTTGGTGACCACATATGAACCTTTGTATTTGGCGTCTAGTTTGTGGGTCTCTCCCGTGGCTGTCGACACATTGCTGAGCATCACTAGCTCACCTTCATTGTACCGTGTCGGTTGTTGATGACGTTCATTAAATCGTTGTTGCCATTTCGATTGTGCTGCTTCGATATTCTCTTTTGCTCGAGTAAGTAACTCATCTCGCTTGTTCTCATCTTGCGGATCCGGTTCGTCGTGAAGTGCCTGGATCAAACGGTTTTGACTGTAGTCTCGTAAGTTGTAGTTGAAAATGATTTCGTTCGGACTCATCATAGTGTGAGCAAAGTTAAGTCCCACTCTTTCGTAGTCTTCATCATCGATCGTATAGCTGGTAAAATAGTCTTATTGACCCGTTCTGCTTGACCGTTGCCTCGTGGTGTCCTTACGGCTATTTTTATGTGTTGTACGTCGTGAGCTTGTAAAAATGTTTCGAAGTCTTTGGAGGTGAATGCTGTTCCGCGATCGGTTGTGAGTTGAACCGGTTGACCAAACGTGGTCATCACCTCTCGTAGCATGCTAATTACTGGTGCTGATTTGGTGTTTCGTACAGCTTTCAAAATTACGTATTTGGAAAAAGCGCAGGCCAAAACAATGATGTGCTGATTCCCTTTCTTACTTTTGGGGAACGGTCCCAAATGGTCGATGTGGAGTGATCGGAACGGTATTGGGATAATCTCTCTTAAGTGCACCCGCCCCTCGGCCTTGCCTCCCCGAACCTTGTAGATGCATCACTCTGGGCACGCCGCTATATAACTCTTAACGTACCGCCTCATTCGATGAAACCAAAAGTCTCGCTGAATCCGCTGCAGAGTCTTCTCAATGCCGAAATGCCCTGAGTCATCATGGCATGCTTTCGTGATTCGCCATCTTATCGCTTGAGGAATTACCAAACGCCGCTCGCCATTAATCTTGCGATATAACCTTCCTCTGTGTAGCTCGTAATCTTGTTGATTTTGCTTTGCGGATGTGGATGTTGACTTTAACGTTGTTGCGATTTCTTGCAATTTCTGATCTTGCATTTGCATCAAGAATACCCAATCGATGCTACCTTCAGTGGTGACAGCTAAAATGCTTTCGGCTACCGTTTGACACATACTTGGCGGTAAGCTAGGTGCTCGGCTCATCCCGTCGACATGCTGCATTTTATGGCCTTGCCGATGAACAGTCTTAAAGTCGTACTCCTGCAGTCTCAACCACCATCTAGCAATCGCGGGAGTAGTGGTGTTGTTGCTTTTGTGGTAACGATAGCGTTACAGTTGGTTACCACAGTGAATGGCTTGCCGAGAAGATACATGCGAAATCGGGTTAACGTTTCGACTATCGCAAGTACTTCCAGCTCGTGACTTGGAAACCGTGCTTCTACTTCGCTACACTGGCGGCTGTAGAAGAAAACTGGTTTTTCCCCGTCGTCTTCGCGCTGGAACAGAATTCCGGATAGTCCTACGTGACTGGCATCCGTATGTACGTCATGCTCTTTGTGAGGGTCGTACAAAGTCAGTACCGGCTTACTGGTTATAGCCTCTTTCAAATTCGTGAATGCTTCCTGCTGTGGTGTTGCCCATTGGAAGCTAACGTCCTTCCTCAATAGCGTGGTTAATGGGGTTGCTATCTGACTGTATCCCCCTACAAATTTTCGGAAGAATCCAGTTAAGCCCAGGAATTGCCTTACCTGAGTTACATTTGTTGGCTGTGGGAACTCTTTAATACACCACGTCTTCGCCTCTCCTGGTGCTATACCCGCTCTGGAAATCTCGTGTCCTAAGAAGCTGACTTCACTGGAGAGGAACACGCACTTAGAAGGCTGCAATGTCAGACCGTCTCGCTTCACCGATTCCAAAACCTCTTGTAGTACCGTAATACCATCTTCGTACGACGATGTGGCTATAATTAGCTCGTCGACGTAGCTAACGACCTTGTTTCGTGATTTGAGTGTTGATATCGTTCGTATGACCATCTCTTGGAATACCATCGGCGCGTTTACTAAACCGAATGGCATTACATTGAATTCATACAAGCCTTCGTGTGTGAAGAATGCTGTGAATTTCTTGCACTCTTCTTCTATGGGTATCTGATAATACCCGCTGGTCATGTCTAACGTTGTGAAAAATCGCCCGCCACTTAACTTTGACAATTGTTCTTCAACCACTGGCATCGGAAAATGTTTCCGCACGGTTACCGCATTTAACGCGCGATAATCTACGCACATTCTGCTCTCGCCGTTGGCCTTTGTTATCAGAACTACGGATGCTGCATGGGGTGATACACTGGGCCGAATAATGTTGTTAGCCAATAGCTCCTTCAATATCGTTGACNGCCAATAGCTCCTTCAATATCGTTGATAGCTCTTGCTGCTTCGCGAATGGTACTTGGTACCGTTTACCTACAATCGGACCTGGAGTAGCAACCTCAATGTTCATCAACGTTGTCTTGCATCTGCCCAGCGTGGAAATACCCTCTGCGAAACAGACATCGTAATCCGCTAACAGTTTTTGTACCTTCTGCCTTTCGTCCTCCTTCAGATCTTTATTAACGTTAAACTGGTTCGTGGTTTTAATTTGCAGCATCATGGACCCTGCGTCAATGATCAACCGTTTATCCTGCCCTCACAGCACATCCCTTCCAAGCAACAGATCATAGTTGAGCATGTTGTTCGGGACCTCGTACAGATTTGCCTCAATGACCTTGTCGCCAAACTTGATTCCTTACAACCGTTGATACGTCGGCTTCGTCTGTGCGTCAGCCATAGTAGANCTCGTACAGATTTGCCTCAATGACCTTGTCGCCAAACTTGATTCGCATTTTTACAATTCGTGTTACCTCAACAATTGAACCACCAAACCCTTGCAACCGTTGATGCGTCGGCTCCGTCTGTGCGTAAGCCATAGCAGATGACTGCCTTATTAGCGAGTGTCGCTGCCGGTATCTATTAAAGCTTGATACCTTACCCCTTCACCTTCGACTTCTTCGACGATTGGCGGAATACACTTTTGCTCACTTATGTTGCTGTCGATCTTAGCAACCGTCACTTTTGATTCCGCTGTGCACTTCTTTGTCTCATGTCCAACCTTTGAACATTTACTGCATCGTGGTTTCTTCGAAGGTTGTGGACATTTTGCCGCTATATGTCCGAATCCGTTGCAATTGTAACATTTAACACGTTTGCCTTTTTATTCAACCGGAACCGGGCTTACATCGGATGAGTTAGTACTTGGAGGGACACGTTGTCCATACCCTTGGGTCGTCGCACGCATACTTTCCAGGGACTGCCTTAGTTCGTTGCTTGTTCGCACATTCATTGCCCATAACGTTCGTGTGAGCGTAATGTCGTTTAAGCCGTTGGTAACGTAGGAATTTATTGATTCCTCATCAATGGCGCCACGCCTTCCTATCGCCAGCATTTCATAAAAATATTCTATGAGTGTCTCGTTTGGTCATGCTGCCAACTCCCGATGAACGTCTGCTGATGTCACTGTATACGGAAAGTCCTTCAATAACATTTGGACAAATTCCGCCCACGATTTGAACACAGGTTGCGCATCTAACCAATTCTTGGCAACTCCTTTCAGCTTGTGTTGAACTGCTAAAAGCACGGTTTCGCTTTTCCAACGGTACACTTGTTGTAACTGCTCCACTTTCGTTACGAACTGTTGCGCTGTCATTGCTTTCCGTACCGGGTCAAACTCTGGAAGGACTCCCACTATTTCTGATACACTTTGCGTATGCACCATCTGCACTGGTAGGCCTCGTTGCGGTGAGGGTTCAGGAGCCTCTACTCCGCCTACCGTTGCTGCTCCCGTTCTTACCGACTCATTTCCATCGTTGTTTCGTGCCGCTGCTTCTGGCTTTAGCGCTAATTCAATAGGTTTTAGGGAGTTCGCCAAACTTAATACAAGCTCTTGCAGCTGGTTGAATGGCTGCTCCCATGGTTCCACCGATGACACCTCCTGCAGTTCGACCTCGTCCGTTCCTAACGCCTCCATAAGGGCTGCTACTTTGTCCTACTTCTTCCTAAAAAAAAACACCACAAGCCTTTTCTTCCGTTGCCTACTTTGTTCATTGGCGTCGTTTTTCCATTTTAAAATCTTCTTCTTCCGCAATTCCCCTTAATTCTTGATTGTTTCTATATGCACTGCTTGCTATCACCCCTTTTCTTTTCTCATCAGTAGTTGAGCGTCGTTGTCAATTCGTTTTGCGTTTGTTTTTCCCTGTATGTGCCTGTTCGTTGCACGGTCGTTGCTGCCGTTTACTCTTTCTTCGTTGAGTCGTTTGCTTGCGTACCCGCCGTTGGTAATTTGAGCGTTTATGTGCTATTCCGCTGCACTTTCGTTGCTCACTTACCCTTTTTGATCGTTCTTTCCTTTCGCATACGGCGTCGGTATTGTGAGCGTGTGTGTGCGATTACGTGCCCCTCACTCGCTCCGTTTACACCTTCTCCTTTACGTCGAGTGTTCTGCTGCTGCGCCACCGCTTTCGAGATATGTACGTATGTGCTTTGGGTATGTTGCACAGCTTATTTCGTTTTTCTTGTGTAAATTTACTTACAATTTTTAACTCCAGTAGGCGTTCTCGATACCCGCTTCTGAATCTGTCAAGATGTTACCCGGGTAGTAGTATAACAATTAAATGGAATGTTTATTATTAAATTATATGATACAGAGTTTAAAGTATTCAATTCAATGTCCGGTTATTGAACCGTTCCGCCTGGCTGTTCGTACTTGACTGACTGCTCGCTCCCTCTCCTCATTCTCACTTTACACATATATATGTAAACTTGTGCAAAGTAAAATTATATAAATATGAAAGCGAGTTTATAAGAACGTGGTAAAAATTAGTACAACGGAGTTTTGGTTCAACGATTCCTCACAGGATGAGAGCTTGGTAAACTTACCAGGAGTAGAAAATGTTTAAGAGGGTTTAAATGTAGTCTTTCGAATATATTTTGACATAAAATATATGTAAGAAATTCGTCTGCGGATTTATTAAAAACTTCCGCCTGTCGAAAGAGACGTTTGTGAGCCAAATCTTTTTAAAATATTTTAACACCCCTATGCTGTAATCCGTCGTAGATTCGATTTTGCAAATGCCAATGCTACGAATTGTAAAATTGGTATGCTGAAATCCGCGTTGTCGTATCGTAATTTCGAAATTCGTAGGCCATCTTCGAAATCTGTAATGTTGGTATGCCTGAATCCGACGTAGCTGTCATTTTTATGTATTTGTCGGAAATTTTGTTCGAATAGCAACTCGTGTCGGAAAGAAACAAATTGTTTTAAAATGTCAATAAAATAAAGTCTGTAAACGCAAAAATATGTATGTAAGTTGAAGTGTGAATAGAAAATGTACACCCCTATTCTGCAACTCTTTCGTATTCGGAACGAGTAAGTTTTTTTGCGCAATTTTGTACGAAAACAATTCTGTGTCGGAGGCGAAATAAAAGATGTAAATCGATGTGTGTTTGCAAGAAATATTGGTGGTGTGCATTTAAACAGATAAATCTGCCTTTCGCATATACGTATATTTTTGTCCACGGCTTTATATAAACGAGCAAAAACGAATATTTTTTGCCCCTTATTGAGAAACTTGGGTCCGGTTTAGTTAATGTACAACGATTTTCGGTTGTTGTATCCAAACG
>NW_016159039.1:0-31277 GCF_001687245.7 Rhagoletis zephyria
GCGGCAATCCTTTGCAACCATCATCTTGCCAACCTTTTTCAATGTCTAAGAATCTTACAAAACCCGTGTGCTGATCGTCCAATATGTCGAAGAGGGTTTTCATCGAAGCGACAAACTGCTTTGGGAGTGCATCCATTGGACTGGCCGACGTTGAGCCACATGCGTTAGTATTCGTTATGTTGGAGTTAATTTTTGTATTACTTGACATGTTCATCATACCTGATCCATTGCGTCTCAACATAAATTGTATGTAGGTACAAATATAAGCCTGTAAATCAAAAAGGAATAATTGTATGTTAGTTATTTTCATAGTTTCTTCTGAATCTAAGAAATTTGTAACGTATAGAGAAATATCCCTAGGTTAATCTGAGTACAACAAACTTAAAAATTGACATAATCGGCCAACAGAAGAGCAGTAATTTTTTCGAGATCAAAAATCAAAACGCAGAAAAATTAAGCAGGGGCTCCCACAGAGGAGTGCTTCAGTTTAACTTTTATGTATCGGTAAAAAAAAATACTAAACCATACAAAGAATGTAAGTAGTTGGTTTAATCGTCGTTGGTTGTTGCGCTTCTGTGCCAACTGATGTCAATTGGAAATGACAAGGCCTCCCCCTCCTTGTTTTCTCACCAGCCATAAACACTCAGATAACACGTGGCCTAAACTGTAAAGAACTATTCTAGTCGTTGCATCTATCAAAGACGTTTGATACCGTCAGCCACTCCATGCTGCTAGAAGACATAGAGGCCTCTTCTACACTCGTCAGAAATGTTTAGAGACAACTCGAGCAAACCTAGACAACTTAAACAGGGGGTTCCACAGGGTGGTGTCCTTTTCCCACTACTGTTTAACTCTTATATTTCCAAGCTCCCTCAACCATCCGAGGGAGTCTCGATTGTCTCTTACGCTGACAATTGTTGACTTGTTCTCGAAAGTAAACGGGTATCTCTTCGCTTGAATTTTTTTTTATTGAAACAGATGCGCCCTCATGTACACTGGCGGCAGAATAATAGACTCGTCGTACTTTAACGTACAGTTTTGGCTATATTTCTTTAGTTTATTTTATGTTTAAAAAATCACAACAGTTTTTGACACTTTCGTTACCAGAAGCAACAATAAAACACACGCAAATGTTGTTTTTGCTGTAATGCTACTATCTGTTTGATATGCCTTGGTTCAAAGTTTGAAAAGCGGATTTATATGACATTTGTTGTATAACTACCTAGGCTTTTATAAAAAAATATTAAACATAAAATAAACTAAAGAAATATAGCCAAAACTCTTCAAAGTAAGGCGAGTCTATTATTTCTGCCGTCACTGTAGATAGATAAAGAAGTGTTTTCTGTATTAAAATCTTCACTACTACATAGTTTTAATATTTTGTGAAATCAGCTCGAATTTTTATTACTATTATACCGGGAATCTGTAATGGCATTTTTAAGTCGTCGCAAATTTTCGTCTTAATCAAACATTAAACATAGGCCAGCATATAGGTTAGGTTGAGATGGCTAGGGAGAGTGAATCCCCCTTACACTTAGGCCAACTAAAGGCCCATTGTGATAAAAAGCACACAGCATATAAGAAATGTTAAAAGTTTAACGTTTGGTTAAGTCTACTAGTGTTAAAAGAAGTGTGCTGAAGAAATGTGCTACTATCCAAAATAGACCAATTCTATCGCTTACGCTTTGCTGTGTTTTTTCACTTTTGCAAAAAAATAAATAGTGGCTTGATACTTTTGTAATATCGTTGATATTAAAAATTTAAAGTTGCTGTGAAAACGTATCGCTTTCCTAAAAGACACTCCGATTACCCGCCCACGGAAACGAATTTGTGTCTTCCAGCGAATTTCAATCTTGCAGCGATTTGTACATCCATACATAATATGTATGAATAGTAATCAATCTGCACCGTACTCATTCGCAAACAAATCAAAATTTTGAAGCTGTGACATGAGATAAAATGTCATGCATACCAATCACCATAGCAATCGTAGCCACACATAAACAATACATGAGAAAAGCCGAAACGAGATGTGTATTTCGAAATGAAAACAAAACGAAAGACTAAAGATGCGAACTTGCCTTGTCAAACCGCTTTTTTGTTTGTCACCAATTAAGTAAATGCTATGTAACAAGTTGCGCGCATAGTTTCACACAAAATTAACAATTGCTGCCACGTGCACACTTTTTAAATAATTCCATTTATGTTTTTAATAGATTCATTTCGGAAATATCCTTTAATTTTTTCGGTTTTATTTAACACGTAGAATTTCTATAAAACGGCAATATTTGCGGAATGCCAAACCGTATGCAACGAACATTCAAAACCTACTATAGACATGAACCGCCCAAACTTGTTAATGTTGCTGTTTGCACTGCCGCCGCCGCCACTGCCACTGCCATAAACAATCGACTCAGAGCATCGACTGATGGCGAGCAGTGTAGTGCTTGGTGCGCTGCTATGTATTTTCAAGTAACTTGTTGCTAGACTACTTTGCGCGCAAAGACTGGTTACGGGCCGCGTTCGTGCCATTGGTGCTCACGGCGCGCGCTAAGAAGGTTCCTTAGCTTCCTAATCTATTTTTAAACAATTCCCAACAATGCTCGTCGTGCGTGCAGAAGGAGTAAATAAAGCAAATCATGACAAAAACAATGCAAAAAAAAAATGTAGACGAAGAAGGCAGCCAACAGACATACGCCGCTGCGTCACCGCTACACTTACTTATGGCACGCAACGAATGCGCGCGTGCATAGTAGATACACCCAATAAGAGCGTTGTTGCATGCCGCACAGGCGCAGTTTACTACTCGATTTGAGTGGTTGACTTGTTGGTGTACTGTTGGCTGGGCTGCTGTAATCATTGATGTACGATAGACTTTGTTTGTGGCTTAATATTGTTGTCGTTGTTGCAGTTGCGGCAACGGCTGTGGTTTCTGTTGAAGCTACCTGTACATACAACTTTATGTGATTCTGGTTTTTGTCCTCTTCCTAGTTGCAATCGCTGTTATGGTGCTATAGTTCCAGTTGTTTTTTATGTTGCTTTGCCTTAATGTTTTTGTTTTTTGTCTTCATTTTTCAATTCTTTATTTATTTAGATTATAATTTGTGTATCGTGCGTTGAGCTGTGCTTTTTTTGCATAGTTTTTGTCTCTTGTATATTTCGCGCTTAACTTGGCAGTAGCAATCTGGGAACTGTGTTGTGCAAAAAATGCGATATGTATGTATTTATGTACATGCAACTGAATACATAATGTGAACTGAAGAGCGGTAGCGATACCCTCGCTGGCTTCCAGTTATTTGGAAATTATTAAATAAATCCACTTCACGGTTACGCGGCATAATTAGTATTGAATGTAAATACTAGTGGTTTTATTTATAACAAGCATTAATTAATGCATGTATTTGCATGCACATAATTAGGACGGGTCGACCAATATATGTATGTATGTACAAATGAAAAAGAAAATTTTGTAATAACACTGTGGCACAATTTCAGGGATTTTGTTTAGGATCTCAACCAAATAATGCCCAAGCGGTAGTATTCACACGTGAAAGTCGAACCCTCAAAGAATTTTGTTACAGTTGGTAAAAGTTCCCACTTTTTGGTCTTAACCTCAAATTTCGCACCGAGCACACACGCATTTAAATTCGGGCCTGCACACTTTTCGTTATCGGAAAATCATAGAAGATGCCGAAAAGGATGAGTACGACAAGGTCGTTTAGTAATCATTGTGCACGCATCGTTTGTTTACATTTTATGGGAAAAATTAATGAAAAGGTGAATAATTAATTAAATTCAAATTACGTAAAAATTACTATTTATTTAATCCATAAAACATATCTCAAGAAAAAAGAGAAATGAATGAAATAAATTATTGCTGCACATGTAATCGTTGCATCATGATTGTAAAGATGAAGCAACTATGATTAGACGACCGGTGTGCAGAAAGCCTTAGACGGTTAAATTTCTTAAGCGTGTAATTTTAAAAATTTTTCCAGAAAAATAATAACTCGATGATTAAAGACAAATGCAAGTTCATAGAAATTTTGAGTAGGGTTGATCTTATAAATAAATAACAACGTTATTGAATATGTGCATAGATATGTATTTAGCCTAGACTGTGCCACATAAAGCGAATATTTTGTTTTCTTTTCGGTCCCATATGAAAATTCAAGGGCAAAGCTGCGAGGTTCCAAGTTTCGATATAAAATATTCGGTTTGTTGAGGAGATGCCTATAGCCACACCATACTGTCCAAGTCTGCAGTAGGTGTCCAAAATTTCAAAAAAAACTTGTACAGCCGTTCCCGACAGCAGCTTTTATAAAAATAAGGAGCTTCTTTTTATATAATTAGTATAGATAACACAGGACAACACTGAATTTTATGCGGCAAATCTTAAAGCTGCCGCGAGTTCTAGCTTTAAATTAAGCCTAAGTGAAAGGTTCTATCACCTTTTGTTTCCCTGCTAGAGCTTCTCAAATATTGCAAAATCCGCGAATTTTTGACACTTTAACCACGTTTTTCTCAAAATCTACAGCTGATGGAAACTTTATACTTACTCTATACAAAGTTCATTGGTTCACCGAAATCCGTCAAAATAGGCAATCAGCTTCGTGACGGTTCGTTGGGTTTTGTTCACTTTAAGAAAAATGTCGAAACGGAAAAACGAACATTTAGTTTGCATGAAAATTATACGAATTTGTATTTATACATGTACATTATTTCTTTATTATTTAAAAATATTATACATATTATAATAAAATGGACACTCGGTTATGATGGACAATTTGAGGCGGTCCCGTTGAGTTCGTGATAACCGGATTGCACTGTATATGCTAATCTAGGAAAAAGGCTACCTACGTACCAAATTTCAAGCAAATCGGACCATAAATAAGATTTTTTCGAATCCACCTTACGGAAAATAGTAAATTTTTTTCCCTTGCCATGGTGGTTGCTGAAAGCCGGACCTACTGTTCGCGAGATTACCTGTTACAAAAAAAGGGATTTCTCTTTATATAATTCGTATAGATAGATAAGAGAACATATTGCATGGAACTGAATTTACCATAACTCGACTTCGGAGGCACCTATCGGGTCTATTTTTGGCAGGCTTATTTGTGTTTACGCACCGTTTGAAGCAAATCGGACCATAAATGCGATTGTTTAGCGTAGCTCTACCCCTGCACCACCTACCGGAATAATTAAAACTTTGTACACTCCTCCTTCTTAACACCTTTAGAACAAAGAAACAACCATTCAATCGGTTAAAAAACATATGAGAAAATTTTTCCCATTGATTCATGCTCACAATGAATTTTCAAAGCATCACAACGAATTCTCCACCTTTACATCGTCCAAAATCAATCAAATCATGCGAAAAAAGGCAAATTCAAATTCAAAATTTTCGCGTTCTTCTGAGTTTTCCACTAAGAAATTTCTATTTTTCCATTCGAAAAGCCATTCCGAAACAATTGCACACAAAATTCCATACAAAAAATTAATTTTCGATTTTTCCAATTTCCCGACTTTTCCGGAGGGGTTTCCCAAAATTTTCTTTCGTAAAAACCTTTTCCTGGCAATTAAGAACAACAAAAAAAAAATGAGCCAAATCGGCCCAGCCGTTCTCAAGTGATGAATTACTATACATTTTTCACACCATTTATATATACATATACAGTATCGGTCATATCTATAGCACGCCATTTCAAAGTGATATTGTGTGCAACTTATGTTTATTTATTTATTTTTGAGAATTTTCAATTAAAATGCAGTTTTTTCTCTAACAAACCCCATATAAACCCAAGTTTAACAATTTGTAGAAAACTTCAAAAAAGTGCAACAAATTTTCACCTAAATTTCAAACTTTTTTCTCGGAAGTGTTTGAATTTTTCTGAATACACAGTTTTATAGCCCAATCAATTTTAGTCTGATAATGTGCAAGTTTCAAGTGAATGAGTTGAGTTTTTAGAATTTTTTTCGCCAAAGGTGTTGCGGTTTTCATCCAATTGAGTTTATTCATTATATGAAAGCCAATGCGACAAAAAAAATCTAATAAATTAACGGTAATTCGTAGCCACTTGAAATTTGCACATTATCAGACTAAAATTGCAGTGGCTAAAAAACTGTGTACTCAAAAAAATTCTAACACTTCCGAGAAAAAAGTTTGAAACTTAGGTGAAAATTTGTTGCCATTTTTTGAAGTTTTCTACAAATTGTTAAACTTGGGTTTATATGGGGTTTGTTAGAGAAAGAACTGTATTTTAATTGAAAATTCTCAAAAATAAATAAATAAACATAAGTTGCACACAATATCACTTTGAAATGGCGTGCTATAGATATGACCGATACTGTATATACAAGATTTGTTAAAAATTATCCACTTTTCTTGAGTGTGTTTATGTGCACAACCAAAAATTCGAAATATGCATTGTATTTTAAATCTTAATATGTGATGCGACCTTGGGCCTTGTCTGGATGCGTGCTGGTGTTTAATTAGGTTTAAGTTATATGTACATACATAACACAATGGAAATGTAGATAAGTTATATAGTCATTTAGCTTTTAGAATCTTAGTTTAAATAAAGACGGCTACTCTGTAGCGGTGTGATTCTCTACACTGAGAATAGAGTTCAGTTACGTCAGCTAAATATGTTTAACCCAATACATGACAGGTACATTATTTGGCTATAGTTACCAAATAATATGTTGAGAGGAAAATATTTCGATGACTTTTGTAGTAGAAACGCGATGGTTTCGCTTCTTAGCGGGCTGGTCATCCATGGTGCGTTTTCAGGTCTAATGGTAGTCAGAGCTGTAACCAAAACTTGTTTTCATAAAAACTATTTTTATATGTGGCATATATTTATGTAAGTATGTGTATTATATTTAAGTAAACATATTTGTATGTCTATGATAAAGATACATTTCATTTATAGGTTAAGTGGCAACGTATTACATCTAAGGGTTAAACAAAGTAGAACGACGAGCGACGAAGCGAAGAGCTAGCATCGAGCAAAGCTTAAATTACAAACGTGTATGTACGCTTTGCTCTTCACTATGCGCTCTCCCATTGAAAAACATATGTATGCGTTTGAAATCGACGCTTTGCCCGATGCTCTTGGCTCGCCGCTCCACTATGTTTTTAGCCTAAGACTTTTCCAAAGGTACTTAAAACAAATGTATTTCAGAAAATGCTTATAGCAAGATACGAGTACATACATATGCAAATAAAAATAGTTAGTTAAATTAAGTATTAGTAATTGTAGTAGAATACTATTTTTAAGCAGTTGGAGCTTATACAACTAAGTATACAGTTAAGAGTTATTCATTTGTATTAGTAGCTGCGAAGTTAGAACTCNATATTTATGTAAGTATGTGTATTATATTTAAGTAAACATATTTGTATGTCTATGATAAAGATACATTTCATTTATAGGTTAAGAGGCAACGTATTACATCTAAGGGTTAAACAATAGTAGAACGACGAGCGACGAAGCGAAGAGCTAGCATCGAGCAAAGCTTAAATTACAAACGTGTATGTACGCTTTGCTCTTCACTATGCGCTCTCCCATTGAAAAACATATGTATGCGTTTGAAATCGACGCTTTGCCCGATGCTCTTGGCTCGCCGCTCCACTATGTTTTTAGCCTAAGACTTTTCCAAAGGTACTTAAAACAAATGTATTTCAGAAAATGCTTATAGCAAGATACGAGTACATACATATGCAAATAAAAATAGTTAGTTAAATTAAGTATTAGTAATTGTAGTAGAATACTATTTTTAAGCAGTTGGAGCTTATACAACTAAGTATACAGTTAAGAGTTATTCATTTGTATTAGTAGCTGCGAAGTTAGAACTCTGAAAACTCCTCGTGAAAATTTTCATTTGCTGGAATCTTAGAATGGAAACTTCACTAATTCCTTTAGCGTTTTATAAATTAAACTAAATAATAAATGCAAGAGTGTGCTATTATAAGTATGTATATATGTGTATAAATTTACATACATATTTATATATCGTACCCTAAATAAAAAGCAGTCACAACTCAGAAATCCCAAATGTTCAGGAGAGGCAAAAAACTGTTTATGGATCAATGTCCAATTTATGAGAAAAAAATAAAATTTGTAAAATTTTGAGATGTGTCTGTTTTCAATTTAGGGTGCGATATGTATAATTGCAAGACTAATAGGCAGGAAGTTTGCTTTTGAGTAAACTTTGAGATTATCTATGAATGCTCTCTCAAAGTGATCTTTTACGAGTGCAAATGGGCGAGTGCAAATTACCCCCAGTCATTGATTTACAAATCCGCCACAGACTTTCTACGCACGTATTTAGCAAAGTAGTCTGGACGCCAGCACTTGCACGAACCCGGAATTAAAAACCAATCATAGTAGAGTCGCACTTGGAAACAACCAATATCATCGTGTCCATCACAGTGTTGGTTATATTCAGGTGCATTCGGGTTATTGTGGTTAGTACCATCAGATGCAGTAGCTACACCGGCACGCTTTTGCAGATACTGCTGGTAAGCTTGGAAGTCTTGTACAGATGGTGCTTGTGTGGTCGTTGTTGTAGTCGGTACAGCGTCCTCTGCATTTGGGTAGAAAATTTCCGCAACAAGCAAGCTAACCCAACGTGGTGAGGATAAACAGCCACCGTCGAGGTAATGACAGCGCGCTTGTATACAGCGAGTCACTTCAACGGTCTGTGTGAAGTAACCTTCGTACGGTATTTGTACTACATATCGCCAAAAGCCTTGGTAGTTTTTCGCAAATACTGGTGTGGCATATTCGACCTTGGCCGGACAGGGAGTGGGTGGTCCCTCATAGCGTATGGGTCCGATTTCTTCGCGGCGCTCTGCAGTAGCTTGCGGTGTGGCCGAAGTATCACCTTGTATGGCGCGATACAAAGTGCAGAAGCTGTAAGAAGAAAAAAAAATAAATAGTAAAGTAAATGTGAAAAAAATAATTTATGTAGTAATTGAAACATATGTATGTATGTATTGCGATAAGCGATCCAAGAAACTTACACTCCACCGCCATCACAGAATTTGCGTGGCTTGCGTTCTTCGGTGGCGCGACTATTAATGCGCTGTTCTTCGTCTAGGGCCGGATCGAAATAGCTGAATTCGTGTTCCTCATTCCGTGGCTGGCTATTTGGTTGTGGTGGCGTTGAGCGTTTCGCGCGTGCATTGTAGTGCCGGTCGATATTATTGTTGTCCACCTGATCGACTGGTTCGTCGCGTATTATTTGTGTCACCTTGGGTAGAGTGTCGTCTGCTTTAAGCACTGGCAGAGTTTTCGATAAAAACTTTAGTGTTTGATTCCGTATTAGTTCACTAGAGTAGCAAGAAAATATAAATATGTAGTCGTATAGTTGTTTTTTAGTAAATGCATATTTGGCCACAAAACATGGCTCACATGACTTGTTGTTGATATTTACTTACAATGGATATGGCTCGCCAAGTACATTTTGTCGCATTGGATTCTGTGGAATTTGTCCTTTGTTTAAATCACCACAAATATTGTTAACAGATACAGCAGCCTTTTTGTTACCACCCACATTTTTGCAATCCGCACTGACATGCGTATATGGTGGAGGACGCACTTTCGGCGGTACAGCGTTTGGCGATTCAACAAAAGCGTAATAACCCTCGGGCGGTTCGTCGCCATAATCGTTTTGTGTTTGCGCCGAGCTATCAACAGTAAGCAGCGAGAGGCATATAAATTTCTAAAAAGAGAAAACAGTTATTTATATTATTATTGTTTAAAAAATTATAATTAGTGCAGACAGTCGCAGGAAATGCGGGGGCCCTACAGCGAGTACCTATTAAAAATATTATAACCGTATAATACGATTATATTACTGAAACTATACTTTTCGAGATTTTTGACTTGCAAAAATTTGAAGTAATAATGTCGTCGAAATTGAGTTCGCGAAAAATATCCCGATCTAAACAAAACACGAACAAGTCGAATTCTTTCCTAAAGTCGATTTTAAATACTTTTAAGTTTTGAAAATAGCCCTTCGCCTGGTTCAATTACCTGCCATCATCGATAGATAAAAGCGCAGCATGATTTCCGCATTGACGAACGTGGAATGCAAATTGTTTTCTTTGATAACGCGATATAAATATATTTCTACCATGTGCGAACAATTATAGTATTTCATATTCAACCAAAACACCGAGTTAACCATAGTTTTTGGGGATTTTAGACCATTAAAATGTGTACATATGAAGACACATACATATGTATATATCGTCGATGTTTTTGCAAAACCGCTTATCGACCAATTGCAAAACCGCCTATCTTTTAAGGCGCTGGCCCAATGCAGGCTTGCTTTGCACGCCTTGCTTACTTTAATTTGGTTTGATTTACCTACTGAAAACTTGTTTGACCAAATGGCGGCTGGGTACGCTGTCAAAGTAACCAGCTGTGTGGTTGAAAAGTTAAAGTCTGTTCCCTTAACTTTAAGAATTATTTTCCTACAAAACTCCAGAATATTAAAAAGAAAAAATTAAATAATACAACTCAATCTTTTCACATTTATTTTTACATGAATGCGAACTAATATTTGTATTTCAATGAAATGGTCATTATGATACATATAACATAATTCATAAAGGCCCTAACCAATACTTTTTTCGAAACTGCGTTTTTCTCTTATGTATTTTGGAAAGATGTCTTAAGATGCACCTTCAATTAAAATCTTAAAGTTGCGTGTCACTTTTTAAAAAGCCCTACAATTTATTTTTGATACTCCTTTTGTAGTGTTTTTAGCTTCTACTGTAAAATAAAAAAAACTGGCTGGTTATGGCTTTTGTGAATTAAGGTAACGATATGTACATTTACTAAAAAAAATTATAACACAAAACAAAAACGATTTAATTGAAGAATAAGGCTATAAGGTGTTTTTTCTCTCGTTTAAAGTTTGCAAAAGTGACTTTGAAACTTTTTAATCTAAGCCAGCGATATGTTAAATATACATACATAAATATGGAAACAACGAATTTTTTAAAATTATGTAAGCAAATTTTTGTTTGAACAGTTTGCAGCATTTTGTTTAAATTCGTTTAGAACAGGAACATACCTCTTTGCCAAAAGCCTACAAAACGCTTTCAAAAAAAAAAACATTTGCCTGTTTGAAAGTTTGAGGCGCTTAAAGCAAGGGTAGTAAACCTGCCATTTGACCAGCCTTCATACGTTTTAGTATATTTCAAATAATTTTTGACAGTTCTCGAAGCGAAGCAAGCTAATAGGCCCGTCAGAATGGGTACTTGTACGTCAATAACGGTAAAGTATACGGAGGAAGTGACATACGTGCCGTAGAGATACGCCACAATAAAGGTGTTGGGGCTGCAAAACAAAAATCAGCTGTTCCTTATGGCCGCGTACTTGCCGTTTACACAAGTCAATTTTTCAAGTACAACAGCAAAACATTCACACTTTGTTTACTAATTTATTCACACTTCTCTTGATGTATTCGTCACTATGTTTGGCTTTTAGAACATACACAGAGAACGGACTCAGCTAAATATATTTCCCTTAATAAAATATTTTGTAACTATAACCAAATGTAACTATTACCAAATCATGTGTTGAGGAAAATATATTTAGTTGACGCAACTAAACCCTTTTCTCAGTGAAGTTTATTGTCTGGATGCCTACTTTACTCAAACAATGTGACAATTAATGCATATTCTCATTTGGCTTGTCTTGTGTAAGCGCAAGGTTATACAGTGACGGACTTATGTGCGTCAAAAGTTAAGTATTGGCCAACGTTCGTTGCGTCCGTGGACGCAAGGGTTGCCAATCTGACGCTCCCTGTGTAATTACACACAGTCTACTCAACTGACAGTTTTATCCTTGAGCGTCACGTACGCAAAGTACTCATTCTGACGGGGCTATAAGCAAGCAAGCCTGCATTGGACCAATTCTTTTACGACACTGAAATTTTTCAGGAGAGCGAAAAAACGGCTTTTCTTTGAAGGCATTGCCTTGAGAGGCGGTATTTTCTCTAGCAATTATTTTACAAATCTGTTGGTTTAATAACAAATTTATTCAGGGTTACCAAATCTAATTTTTGCCACAACGCCGATTTAGGCGGTTTTGCAACTGGTTGATGGGCAGTTTTGCAAATACATCGACAAATATATAAATATGTACACATTTATTTCCAATTCCACTCAGGCCGCTTACTTTTGAGAAGAACAATAAGTCAGGTTTTAACCTGCAACAACATAAAAAATATAAGAGCAACACCATACAACAATAATAAAGAAAGTGTTTGAAGTTATCTATGTATGTACATAGGTATGTAAAGCGTTCAATTTCGTGTATTATTGAAGTGCTTCTTCTGCTCTGTTGCCGCGCTTGTTGTTGTTGTTTTTTTGTAGACAAAACATTAACTTTCGCCAAAAATGAATTGTTGGGGAGTTTTTTTTATGAGACAAATGTAATTTGAAGTTTATTACGTACATACATATGTGTGCTATAACAAAGTACGATGTATTATTATTTTATTGTTCAGGCATTAACTGTTGCTTAGTTGCTAATATTGACGATATTATGTACGGCTATATATGTAGATGTTACTGTACGTTGTTTCCAATTATGATGGCGAATATTTTCTCAAGAAATACATATACATACGTATGTACATATGTACGAAAAAATTTAGGAAACATTTTTTAACAAGTCTTCGTAAAGAAAATAGATTTTTTATTGCCGAATACATTTGTACGTATGTAGTTAACTGCAAACGTAAACGTATTAATTGTAGCTAGTCTTACATAGATGCTTACCTATAAACGTTAATATGTTTATTTTAATTTGAAGTTTTTTTTATATGTATTTTGATATAATTGCGATTCTCTTTTACTGTTATTCTTTTAATTACCATTTCCAAAAATGCGTCATTTTCTACTTAAAATTTTTTTTTTACTTTCACATACTTAGTCGCCCTTTGAAGAGTACAACTAGTTTTGATTGGCATCATATTTTGGAACTCATTAGGTAGTCATTATGCAGGTATGCTTGGCTAATTAACAACGCCTTAAAAGTATTTTTGCGTTCTTACTCCCGCCCAAAACTCTTATTTATAAATGGCAACCCTAGAAAATATTTTCGACAGTAAACTTTCTTAATCCTAGTTGGTTATCTAGTCATATTGGAATATTTAATTTATCTTATCAATTAAATTAAATTAAAATTTTGAAACGGGCGGAAACCTTCCACAAAAATTATCTCGGCTGTAAGCCTCCTTAAACGTCTTTCTTTTGAGTTTGTGATCGCAGAGCAATATTTAAAACAATTTAAAATGATTAAAATGCAAATATTTATACATTCAAAATGCCTTCCTGGGGATCTTGGGGTTCGAAGAATCTGAATTTGCAATTTATATTTTGAAAACGGCCGCTAGGGTGCGTTTTAATGTAAAAAACAACATAGAAGGAACATGAATGCCAAATGTAAACAAGGTTTCTTCATGTTTATTTGCACCAAAGTGCTCCCCGAAGTCGCGGCGTTTTTGGTAAAAATAAACGATTTTTGGTAAAAATTAATTGCACATTCAGATTTCTCTTGCACGAAAACCCCTGGAAAGCTCTTTTGGTGGTATAAATATTTGCAATTGAATCACTTTTAATTCATTAAAATGCTGCCGTGCGACCACCAACTTCTATTGAAAAAAACGCTTAAAATCGCGACCCTAAGAAAACTGAGATGTTACTTTTCTAAATACATTCCAGACATTCAGAAAAACTTGGTTTCATCAATTCCTCAGAAAAAAAGTGAAAATGTCGTACACTTATAAGTTCTAAGAATTTTCTATTTAAGCCTCACCATTCACTTTAATAGATAAAATTTTCCTCCTCGGCACATCTGTATTTATCTAAGTAAAAGAACAATGCTTGTCGTATATAAATGGAAAAGAAACCTAATAAAATAAATTTAAGAGATGATTTAATTTCACTTCTTCTTTCAATTACTAAGTGAAATGAAAAGTGACCCTGCGGTGAATCAATGACTCCAATTTAACAGTCTTCTCTTACAATCTACGTTTCCAGTAGCTGCAGGCAAAGCATACCGCAATTTCTTTGACCTTTCAATTGCTATATGTATGTATGTCTGCATAGCAACTGATTACATTTGATTTATTTCTTTCTACCCACTACATGTTTTACGGACACTAATACATTTGTAATAACTTAAATACCGAGAAAGTGAAATGCTTCTGTTTCTCATTTGTTGTTTTTTTTTTGTTGCTTCCAGTTTTTTTAACACAGCTACATTTTCTTGTGGAGATATTGACTGAATTTTGAGATTTTCGGAATTCAAAATGAACAAATACATACATACATATGTACATGCATAGTATATGAATTCATTGAATGGGTGTGCTTTATTCAATACATTTGTGTCACCTGTGCAGTAAGCACCAAAAGAAATGGGAACGTGCGGCATTAAGCGTGCTAGAGTTTGAAAGTATGTAGCTCTTAGTTTGCATACCAAAATATTCGAATTAAGTAGGTCAGACGTCAGCATTCAGGGTTTAGGTTACAGTAGATTGTTGACGTGAATATACATATGTACACTGTCTGGTTCCTTGGTACACTTGAATTGTTATTAAGTGTTCATATGCATCTCCAATGCTCATCTTTTATGCGCATTTGTTAGAAAGGAATTTATATTTTACAAGAGCTCGCATCGAACGGCCTGTCGGATTAAGTATGTAGATGATAAGCAAATAAATTAAACTAGCAATAATATATACTATGTAGCGGAAAATGGCTGCGTCATGAATGAAAGTTTCTAACTGAACTGTATGCGAACGAGTTGTTAACAGCGAAAAGTTTCTATGTAGATTTGGAGAATTAAAAACTGTGTTCAGGGGAATTTTTGGCATTAATGCTTCTAGCTGAAGAGGCTAAATTAAATATGCATATATATATATATATATATATATATATATACATATATTAGCAACAGCTATACACTTGTAAAAATGTCCAAAATTAATATGTGCCATTGTTTATTTCGTAATTAATTTGTTTACGTTCTCTTGTTGTTGTAAATGATGCGTACGGCTCACAAGGTGCCAGTAAGAATATGCTGAAAAAAGTTACAGACATGCCGCAAAAAGAAAGCAACGGCATTTCGTGACCGACTTTTTAGTAACAGAAAACAGAAAAAAAACATGGCGCTCATACAAATATACAAAATTCATACTAACATTTCTGTATTCATAACCATCGTATAACTACCCTGTCGGAAAATCAACTACTTTAAATGCAGTTTAATTTGTGCTTTTTTATTGACTACAAGTTCAACTACTTCAACTAATTCGTTTTATTGTAAGCAACTGACGTAAAACATGTCCAAACCAGTTCAATCGTTGTATTTTTATGCATTTAATTGTGTCCATGTCGTTAAAAAGCTCCTACAGTTCGTCATTCCATCTTATTCGGGGCAAAGATCTTGCGTAGAATAGTTCTCTCGAAAGCATCCAAAGCCTTCTTACCTTTGTTCTTAATCGTCCACGTTTATGTGCCATATAAAAGGACGGCCATCATGAGAGATTTGTAGAACGTAATTTATATTCGTCGCGAGAGGGCTCTGATTTTCAATTGCCTACCGTGCCCAAAGAAGCACCCGTTGGTAAGAGTTATTCTTCGCTTGATCTTCAGGCTGACATTGTTGGCGGTGTTAATGCTGGATCCTAGGTAGACAAAGTCCTTCACTCACTTCAAAGTTATAACTTCCAATAGGGACTAGTCTCCAAATAAGCGAAGACTTTTTATATGTGGCCAGGAAATGCTAGACAAACCTCTTTAGGTTCTGTACTAAGCTGAAAAACGCTGCGCCCTTTTGGTACTATTTTCTGATAAAAAAAGAATTATTGAAAACGCTGCGCTTGGTCCAAAGTTATCCTTCCTCTTTTTTTGAAGTCGGTTAAAAATATGGCTATCCTTATTTTCTATTATTTTTGTTTGAGGGGGGAGGGGGGGGGAGGCGTTGGGAGTTTGGCAAGAAGTAAACATCAAAAAGTTCATTTTCCAGTGTGTTTTTGGACCACCCTGCTGTATGTGCTGTCGCCGAAATGAGAAATAAAACAAAAAAAAACAGTGCAATATAGATACCAATTGTTCTCTAGACTCATAGTGTAGGTTTAGCTAATTTTTAATTTAAAAATTTTAACAACAGTCCTTACAAAACACTTAATGATCAGATGAAAAACGTATGAACATGCAATAGATTTTACCTTGTAATTAAGTTAAATTCGACTTTTCAAACAGGTGACAACCCTCTGAAAATATTTTGGATCTTAAACCTATTTCGTCTGACATCCCTATTGTGATGCATATGCGTGCCCCATCAATTCACTTAATTCAAGTTGAATTTGACTTTTTAAATAAGTGGCAACCCTCTTAAAGGTAGTTTGGAAATAATGCTTTTACAAAAATATTTCGATTAGCACACATATTTTAATGATTCATTTAACTTATTAAATCATTTTATTCAAATTTTTTCTCATGTGGCAACCCTTTAAAAAAAATAAAAGCCTTTATTTTGACACCTAATTTTTCTTAAACCGCACAAACAGTTTAGATCTGATGTCATTCGCATGCTACTTTATCTCTGTTGGATAGCCATCAATTTATCCTAAATATCCATGCGAAAGCCTATGAATCTTAACTCGATGAAGTATCTTCACTTTCTACTAGTAACTTTTTACTTATCTCGGCGCTATATTGTGTCTTAACTCCAAAGCTTAACAGCTAAAATATGACAACCTAAGTGTGAAACTGAATCAAACTGCTAACAATTGAATTGCAGCCGAGCTCTAAGGTATCTATTTTTAAAGTTTCAAGTCTCAACATTGTACTGAAATCTGGACAAATAACAACGCGAGTGCTACAGTTGCTGCAAAGTACATATTTTATTTCCAACTTCTTTTAAAATTGATTAATTTTTGTGACTATCACCTTTAATCCGTTTATTCCGACAGGGAATGCATATTATTGCATACATATGTGTATCAGTTCCACTATATGGCATATGTACATGCGTGCTTATTTAAATACTCGTGTGTTGGTAAAACTATGCAAGCGATTGTGTCATTCAAAGCAACACACACACAAAAGATGAGTTCGATATCCAGTAATGTGTGAAGAATCGTTCTAAATATGCATACAGCCATATCCATTTTTAAGTAACGGGAAAACATGCGCGTATTTTGATGTTTGCATTCCGTAGTTGCCCTCCTCTGTACACTCTTTGTGGTACATAAATTTAAGTGAACTTTCCACATCTCCTTTAAGTTACTTTGCTAAAAAAGCATCGTACACTCAGCTGCGAAATTTTTAATGAAAAACTTAAACAACTACCGAAGAATCGGCAAGTGCTGATGCCACAACATATTTTTCTATGCTTCAGCATTTCCCATACTAGCCAACATACAAGTCATAGTACATAAAGCAGCTAAAACGAAAGAGTTGAGCAACGAACCCGAATGAATAAATTCTATTCTAGTAAAATGTTAGAAAAAGAAATAATGCAATAATTACTTTGCGCATTTATTGCAAAACTCTTGTGCCGATATACATAGATACTTACATATATAGAAAGCAAAAAAGCTAAGGTGCTCTGAACAATCTAGAACATGTAGAGGAAATGCAGTATGTACATACATAAGTACATGCTGCAACAAATGTTCAGAATCACTCAAAAGTGTATATGCACGCATACAGATAACCGGAAAAGTTATTAAATTTTCCTAGCAAGTAAATAATTTGTCGCTCTTTGATTTTCATCAAATTGTTTAACCTACCCAAAATAAACGATTATCCATTGCAGCAACTAGCGTTCGACAAGGAACACCTAAATATTCACTTTAAAATTTTTTTTTTCCAACTTCTTTTTTTGTTAAATATTTTTCTTTTATTAATTTCAGTTGCACTTCTTATGCTCTTACTATTTACTCTGCTAAAACTAACACTTTTCCTTGATAGTTGTAAGCACTTAAGTGCTTGTAATACTTATTTATTTCTCAATGAAATTAGAACAAGATCCGTCAAAAGCTGCCACTCAACTGAAATGTTATTATGTGCAACCTAAACATTGAACCTCTGGATGTTGTGGCGCAGCATAAGACCACTTGTTAGTCCATGGAATTCAATCTCTTCATCATTGTGGCTTCCAATGTCTCTTTGCCAATGCCAATGCCATCATACTATGAAGCGCTATGAGTTGTAAATGGTATAAAGTTGACTTTTCTTACGCTCACCTCTATGTGTATGTATGTATCTATCCAGTTCGAGGAGAATTTCTTTTCTTACATTTCTTCGTGCACTTTCTTCTTTGGTGCTACGTACAATTATGTACGTGTATACGATATTAACCAAATATATATAAGTATTTATGTGAGTGTAAATTGCTGGGTTGCTGGGTTGCTGGGTAATATGTGCTAACTAAAGCGCTTGTGCCGGTTACGTGTAGTTGCTTGTTTCGCTTAGAGCAGATTGTTGGTTTAAATATTTTACATAAATAACAGTGCTGTTAAATCGCTACATTTAAATGATATGTAAATCCATATATACACTGTCACTCAGCAGAATAGGTTCAGCATGATTTCAACTTTAGGCAAATGGAGTTTCGAAGCCAGTTAAATTTCCAATAGAACAACACCAAAAAAGGGGCAAAAAGGGGGGTTTTTTGACGTTTTTCAAAGAATGGAGAAAAAAGAAAACTAAATCTTTCAATAGAATAGGTTCAGTGTAATTTATTACTGCTTAAGTATGAATTAGCAATAAAAACACATATGTTTCTTTCAAATTAGCTATTTTTCATTCATTTGTAATGTTTCAGTACAACCTCACTGATTGATAACTACTTCGAAAACTCGATCAGGAATATAAACGTAAAGGGACTTTAAGTAGTTTAAGGATACATCGACCCCCGCGGCTTGACTGACAGTAATTAAGTTTGTTTTATATTCGAATTGCTTTCCTGAGTTCCGTGTAAGCCATCCCCGATATTAAGGTCTGGAGAATATGGCGGCCATTCCCAGTTTTTAACAACCCGTGCAGTGAGTGTTGGAGCATTATCTTGTTGGAACTCCAGTGTATTGGCCCAAATGAAATTGAAAAGTGTTCCCTTGCCAAATAATGCCATAATTTTTGTTGAGTGAAATTCCAGCTCGATTATATCGAAATGCAATAAAGCACTCAAACCATTAAGCCTCCTTCCCGGCTGCGATGGCGTTCTAGAAATTGCTGCTTTTCACGACGTTGGTGAAAGTAGTTGTAATAGCCGTCGTGCCCATCCATGTTGAACTTTTTCTGATTCGAGAAAACAACATATTGCCACTTGCACTGCAGCTGACAAGACCCTTTATTGGCATCCTTTCATATTTTTCCGTACTGTTTAAAAACTGCATATTTCATTTTGGCTTGGTGAAATAACACAAGCGGCAATAACGCAAAATTTGCTTTATTTCACTTTTAATGGAAATTAAATTCACTAGTAACAGTTTAATATTCGATTCAACTACGGATATTACGTTATTTAACCACTTAGCTACTGATTTCAATATTCGCAGTGTCCACTAACATAAGGAGTATTCGCTATGCAACTGCCAGTAAGAATTAGCCAGTAACAAAATTCAGAGAACAAGGTATCTTACTCTCTCAAATAGAGAAACTTACTGAGTTTTGCGCAAACAGGAATTAGCAAACATTTGCAAGCTTCACTGCCAGCTGGCGTCCACGGTTGCATTACGAGCATAATAAATTTTTAAAATTATTTCAGGTGGAAACAAAAACAGGACCTATACGTATATTTCTTCTTATTTTGACTTTCCTCAACATACGCTTCAATTTCTTTGTGGAAGTCACTGTCGGATTTCCTATATCGACAGTGGTGCCGACTGCGTTCCGATTACGAATACAGCTTTTTCAGCCGAGTACCCTTCAAATGTTTGGAATTAATTATATTAATTGAATAAACGAATATTTACATACTTCTTTCATTAGTAAATCGTAACAAGATTGTTCATTTTTAAATTTAACGAACTCGTTGATTCAAATTAATGTTGACAAAATGCAACCGTGTGCCACAATCCTGCTTGCAAATTCTTACTGGCGAAAATTTTCCCAGCACGAATTTGCAACTTCCCCTCCAAATGAAATGTCAAAATTGTGCTCTCTCCTTGCAAGTTTTACTGGGTTTTTGGCTAAACGAACACGATTTGGTAACAATTGGTACCAACTTGTACAAATTTTTTGCATAGCGAACACTCCTATACTTACATCTTAAGCTAGCTATAAGCAGTTAAACTATTGTTAAATTAACTTTTCTTTTTGTGGAATGAAATTCAAATTTGTATAGAAAAATTCCCTTCGATCCCTGATCCGGGCAACATCTAAATTAGAAATTGCTTTTCTAACAGCGGCCGCCCATCGGCAGGTATAGAAAACCTCTTAGTGTATTTCTCCTATTAAAAAACTTCTCATAAAATCCATTTGCCCTTCGGTATTCTCTATGACGATATGTCGTAATGATGTCGCACCATGCGTTATCTCATTGTTGAGAACCACATTTAACTGAACCGAATTGAAACGAATAGGAACGGAGCGACGATAAAAACGACAATGCTAACGGGAATAGGCCGGAATAGCAGATTTGTAATAGCATTCTGATCTGATCCTTTGTGTGTAACTATGTATGTATTAGAGGTTTACGCCGAAAGGCTTTGCGGCGGCGGCGTGGTCAACTTCAAAAAGAATCGGCGGCGGCGGCGAGGCCGGCGCGTCTGGAGACGCCGGCGCTACTGCTCATCCTGTCCTGTCATCTCGGCACCCTTAGGCATTCGCCATGGCAATTCAGATTGTAATTGTATTTAATTCATTAATTGAATTAGTTTTAAATTTAAATTATCTTACTTTCTACTTGCAATAAAATCTTGAGTGTCTGCCGCTGATGGATGGGCGAACACACGAAAGTCTGAGGTATATACATATGTACATCTCTATGTTCTCTACAAATCCGTATGTGCTATTTAAATTTAAAGAAATACAAAAATTTACAAGGTCAAGTTATTGGGGTAATTTGTATCGCTGTCAATAAATTTTTGCAATAATCTTATCAACCGTTATGTTAAATTACGGAGTTGTTACGATTTTTTTGGGGGTTATGTATTGAAAACAAGGTTTGGTCTACTTTTTTCCAAAAGTTTAACCCATCAACTCCCACCAGAACGGGCCTTTTTACCCACTGTTTAAAAAATGGCTTATAGATGGTTAAAATTTCCACTAAAATATAATGCGCCAAATTTTTCTTAGGGGAACCGAATGTAATGAAAAATAATAGTAATTTTTAAATAAAATAACTTACGAATGCAAAAATTTGCAAAAAAAAAAAGTTTGCTTTTTATTAAAAGTGTATTAAAAAAAAATTCACAGGAAAATCAACTTGTCTTTGTTTTATCTCTAATAATTGAGAAGTTAGATGCAATAAGGGCGCTTCTGTTAAAACTGCTTTCTGAGATATTGGCGTTAAAGTTTTAGATGTGTTATAACTTTCTTGTTGTTGTAGTATATAAAAAAGTAGTATTGTTGTAGTATTGAAAAAAATTGTCTACTGCGGCAAAAAATCGTCAGATTACCAGTATTTGACTCTAATTTAACTGTAATAAACGCTTTCGATTGAAAAACGTGTTACCTATGTTTTTTCTGAGCTACGCTTTTTTTGGAAATGTTCAGTGGCCCAAATTAAGCAAAAAAAAAACTCCTTTAAAAATGTAATTTTCATTTTCTAAAATAGTGTTTTTTTACGAGGAGTACAAAATTCCTTAGGCGCCGAACGCCGCCGCCGCCGCCGCCGCGCCGATATTTTCGTAATTCGGCGGCGGCGCGTGAAAAATGACAAAAAACGGCGGCGGCGGCGGCGTGGCTCGGCGGCGTATACCTCTAGTATGTATGTATATTATTTGAGTGTTATTTTTCGTTCACAGAGGGCACATGGAAATTCCCATATGCATGTTTAGGAGCGTATTCGATTGATGTGATTGACGGCAATTTAAATTTTCCAACATCGATTCTTTATATGAATTAATTTTCGTGACTTTGGGTTTTTGTAAGTATTTACATCTACATACATACATACATATGTATGTGTATGTGTATGTATGTACAAACATTTTTATGCCCGAGCGCATTTGTGCACAAGGATATAATAACTTTGTTCACATAGATATAGGCATATACTTATATACCAAAATGCTCGGAATGAAGAGAGAAGTCGGTGCAGCTATATCTGTCTGCCCGCCCGTGTGCCCGCGTTAACGATAACCCGAGCATAAATTAAGATTTAAGCAATTCTCAGAAATTTCGATTTTTTTTTGTGANATGCCCGAGCGCATTTGTGCACAAGGATATAATAACTTTGTTCACATAGATATAGGCATATACTTATATACCAAAATGCTCGGAATGAAGATAGAAGTCTGCCCGCCCGTGTGCCCGCATTAACGATAACCCGAGCATAAATTAAGATTTAAGCAATTCTCAGAAATTTCGATTTTTTTTGTGAAATTTTTAATTATTTTTAAATGGCGAGCACATGTCTGAAATTTTTAGTATACGTTTCTTCAGCTGCTAGAATACAAAATCCAACGTGGCGCAACGTTTTAAAGCAATCCGCCATATGTTTTAAACGTTTTTACGCGTTTTTTTTTTTTAAGCGCAAAAATTATCAAAATTCTGCAAAGTTTGACCAAAATTTCTAACTTATTTGGTATTTCATTTTGTAGCCCATCAAATTTTAGTAAAGCCAAATTCAAATTTTAAGTTTCTTTCTTAAGTATTCTAAGGACTTTTTAGTCAGCCCCGTATTTGTACAGGCAAGAAGTATGTATATAAGAAATAAAATGAACTTTTCGTTTCCCATTAGCAATTGAATGTTACGTGAAATAAAGACACCGGCATTATTGTGTTCATTGAGTACTCATCTATTTTCTGTTTTTCAAATTGATTGCTTATTATTTTTCCGTGCTACGTATGCAACTTTTAAGTGCAATGCATTGTGGATAATTGGACTCATGTTTCAACTTATTTGTGTGAATTCGAAATTATCCTTACAAGGTCGATTGCTCATTTGTAATTACAAACATATGTATGTACATACATATGTACATAAATACTTAAAACAGCATGTTTACCAATTTTTGTATAAAAATGAAAAAAAGCCCACCGCGGCAACAGTTCAAATGTTGATTCGCGTTAGTTCATCGTTTGGTCGAGAAAAGAGTGACGGTATGTTTGACGATCTGCAAATGATCTATATGAGTGTACGCATTCTGCGCTTCTGGTCACTGATTTACGAACACACCTGGCGCCGTTATGTTTGCTTATCGATGACAACGTTTTTAGTTTTCACTCAACTCTACTATATGTTTCACACTAGCGAAGGTATCGACGCCATAATTAGGAACTCCTATATGCTGGTGCTTTGGTTCAATACGTTATTGAGAGCTTATTTGTTGCTGTACGATCGGGAGAAGTACGAACGGCTGTTGAGTGATCTAGAAAAATTTTACTATGACCTGAAGGTAAAGTGCTTTTTTGGGATGAAAGTAGTACATATCGCACACCTATGTAGATCGAAAGTTAGCTAACTCAAAATTCAGAGAGGGAAATTTAAGTGCTTGTACTTCGTATAGATTCAACGCAATTACATAATACAAAAACAGGTATAACAGTAGTATTTAGGGTGATGTGTATAATCATGGAGGAAAAATATCTCCATTAATTGGATGCAAGACCTATAAATTGATTTATGCAAAAAAATCGCCCAAAATTATTTTTTAAGTTGATCGCACTTTAGATCTTGGTGTGCGATATGTATATATGTTTTGCACTCTCTTGTGGAGTTCGGCCAGCGTTGGGCATGGCTGTTTAAATGGTTCGAGCTACAAAATCGCCAAATTTTAAGTATTGTTTAATAGAATAATGCAAAAATTTTTGTTACGTCTAAAAAAAACTTACAAATTCGACCTACGATTAATCGAAGTTGATTTAGTTTTTAATTGATTGCTTTAGTTGAGTGATTGTTCTGAAATATTTCCGGTGTTTCCATGCTGGTCATGTATGTTGTTGCGAATATTCGCATTCGCATTAGCAACGGCGGATTATATCTGTAACACATAACGTGTAATGTCAAACAAATCGGAATAGGTTAGTCCCTGGTGCAGCTACCGAAAAAATATATATGTGTTAATCCAACCAGTAAGCCATCTACGTGCCAAATTTCATATCAATCCGTTTAGCCGTTTTTGCGTGATTGAGTAACAAACAACCAAACATATAAACTTTCACATCTACAATATTAGTAAAAAATAACAGTAATATGTATATATACAATAGATGTCACTCCCTGACATATACATACATCCGCAATACTTTCAGATATGAGGCCATGAGAGCAGAAGTGGCCTAAGCCACAATTTTATTTTTTTTTATAGTACGCTAAGCAGCTGTAAATGTGAAAAATAAGCAATACGCGCAATACTTCTATTTTAAAATTTGAGACTATTATAAATATGCTGGTAGGTAGGTACAAACAATTTTTTTTTTTTTTGGGTTAGGCCACTACTGCTCTCATTCTCATTTAGTATGTATAGGTGGCGCCACGCCCACTTTTCCAATAAGATATTTTCCTGCTGTAAAATGGAGCCCATATCTTAAATTAGACCTCAAGCAATACATCGGTGGTAACTGCATTCAATTCCATGTATTAGCTTATGAGTGATGTGTGTACAAACTTACAGACAGACTGACAAAAATTTAAAAATTATTGATTTGGCTTCTGTTGCTCTAATAAAGACCCGCCCATATTCGTTTTTCCTTAATATTTATAATGTAAATACAAGAAAGAAAATCTGTTCCCACATACTTATATATTGATACACATAAAGTTGCTTCAGGAGCACTGAATTACATTACATAAAACATTATAGAAAAAAAATAAACAAATTTAGGTAATTTATAGTACACAGAGCTAAAAACAATTATCTTCTTTTATTTTATATTTTCTCAGAAAACAAAGGATTCCTACATACAAGATCTACTTACCGAGGTCAACTCGACTGGAAAATATATGGCGCGCGGTAATCTCTTTCTTGGACTTCTAACCTGTTTTGGGTTCGCTTTCTATCCACTCTTTACTACCGAAAGAGGTTTGCACTTTGTTGTGTCCATATTTCAGAGCTTGTTTTCCACTAATTTATTTTTTCACTTGTCAATAGTTTTACCTTTTGGTAGCATGATTCCAGGCATTAACGAGTACAAGAGTCCTTTCTACGAGTTTTGGTACATTTATCAGATGATAATCACACCCATGGGCTGTTGCATGTACATCCCTTATACAAGTCTGATAGTGGCTCTGATTATGTTTAGTATTGTGATGTGCAAAGCTTTGCAATTTCGTTTGAAAACTTTGCATCGTGTGCGGCATATTGATGGATTGATTCACAAAAATGTTAAGGAATGTATTCAATATCAGCTAAACATTATAAAGTGAGTAAAGTTAAATTTCTATATTAAATTCTTTTCTAATAGTGTTCATTTATGTCTATACATATACGTATATATATATATATACATTAGGGCGGGTAATTTTTTGTTTGACTATGCGCGTATAGCGTAATATGATTCTACGTGTTATTCTAAGCAAATTGCCCGACGAAGCCAAAGGTCTAAAATCAATTTGGAGTTTGGTCAAATGGCGAAATTAAGTTTCAAAGGAAATATGAAAATTTTCACTGTTGCACCCTCTGGTGGAAGTTTTAAGAAAAAGATAAGTGCAGAAATTGATTCTTTGTACCAAAAAACTCTTTAAAGCATATTTTTATACAAAATGTAGAAGCACTCCTTTTCGACGCTTCTTAGAATTATGCGTAAAGTTCTTCTGTGCTATACGCGCATAGTCGAAAAAATCTCCTATACAAATTGACCCGGTCTAACATACACACAAATACTATATGTATATCGCAATGCAGCTACATCGGTCGAGTGAATGATTTGACAACCTACATTTTTCTTTTGGAATTTCTTGCTTTTGGTACTCTTTTGTGTGCGCTGCTTTTCTTATTAATTATTGTAAGTATTAGTTTAATTTTAAACCAATTCATAAATATCAAGAAAATTACTTATTTCATCAAAATTTTGTTGCAGGTGGACTCAACAGCCCAGACGGTTATTGTTTGTGCTTATATTACAATGATATTTGCACAAATTTTGTCCTTGTATTGGTATGCAAATGAACTTCGGGAACAGGTATTTAGTTAATATAAAGATATGAACAAATTTGCACACACTTTTCTAATTTAAAAAAATTAAGTACAGACGCAAAGAAACTTCTCTCCATAGTTGCCCAAGAGTTCGAATAATAAAAGTTTTTTTCATTTGAGGTGTTCACTGTTTATTATGAAATCGGTTACAAAATGTTCTCGTCAAATGAGGGTAGTCTTCCAGCATTCACTGTGAAATTCTCGCAAAACTTATAGTGTAACCTATACCTATATATAAGTAATAACCTACACAATTTTAATTTTTAAACAAAAAATACAACCAACTTTAATGTTCAAATAAAAATGTCCGATTTTCGCGAAATCTTCGAAAATGCGATCACTAAATCCGTATCGCTACGAACGTAGTATGCACGGTGGCGAAAATATAAATAGGCACGCGACATTTTAACAAGTTTTTCTTTTGTTTATTTAATGTAAATTATAATTTCTTTTATAAAAGTGTAGCTCATCTCTAACAAAAAATATGAACATAATTCAAAATTTATAAAAGTTCGACGAATTTCAACAAATTTTCAAACTTTTTTCTCAGACTTTTTGGAAAAATTTTTGGTATGCAGTTTTGTAGTCCATTAAATTTTGGTGCCCATTAAATAAAGGTCAAGTTTGAAGTGGCTGCAAAATATCGTTGATTTTTAGCATGATTAGACGATGTTACTTTTTTCCAAAAAAAAAAAAAACAATTGCCAAAAATCAACGGTAAGTCCTGGATATTTCAAACTTGATTTATATTATACTAAAATTGAATGACAATAAAAATGTGTTCGTGCTTATCCGAATTCAGTGGCAAAATTGCCGAAAAATTGGACTAAAATGGATTCAATGATATCCCAGATTATTTTATGCAATTCTCAACCCTACTTCATCTCTATTCGATTTACCAAAAATATTTTTACACTAAAAAATCTTACCAATTTTCATTTCTTTGCAATCATAGAATCTTGCCATCGCTGCTGCTGCTTACGATACTGAATGGTTTACATTTCCAATAGCGGTGCAGAAGCATATTCTCTTGATGATACTGCGAGCTCAGAAGCCGCCAGCGGTACGAATGAAGAACATACATACATATTTAATTTCTCTCTTATGCACATACATATCGACGATGCCTTTGCAAAACCGACCAGTTGCAGAACCACCTAAATTGCCGTTGTGGTAAAAATGAGGTTTGGTAACCCTTGGCGGTTTTGCAATTGCTCGATGGGCGGTTTTGCAAAGGCATCGATGATATGTATGTATGTATATTAGACTGCATCACCAAAAAATGTTGCGGTTTTTCCGCCAGAATTACAAAATTTATTATATTTTAAGACGTCCACCAAAATATTTCGGAAAAATTTTAAGATTTAAGTGAGCTGGACCGATTTGAAAATACCTCCAAAAATGGAGTTTTTTATGAATAAAAATAGTTTCTTAAAGAACTTTTTGAAAAAAGTCCCTTCAGATGACAAAACAGATTAAGTTTAAAAAATCTGCATAAAAATATTTAAAAATATTTTCAACGGAATCGTAAGAATAAGATTTTTGATGCGGTTTTTTAACTTTTTTCAGAGATTGATTTACGAAAAACTTGAATAACTGGGCCAAAATTATTCTAATTTTCACTTATGGGATCTCAGTAGAAAGGTATTTTCACACTGTTTTTATTTCTGTCCAAAACTAAGTAATTTCTGTCCCAATTTTTTTTTTTTTCAAACACCAAAACATCTTAATTCAACTTTGAATGACGTTCGTTCATCCTACTTTTCTCGTTCATCCTTTGGATGAGTTTATAAGCAAAGAACTAAAAAGGGTGAGAAAATACCTACCCAATGACACCTCTTAAGTCTAAAACGGAAGAGTTTAGGTGCAGTTATTAGTTTTTCTTATACCAATCTTTGAAAAAAGTTAAAAAAAACAGCATCAAAAATCTCAACATTATGATTCCGTTCCAATTTTTTATTAATTTTTTAAAAATATTTTTATGCAAATTTTTTAAGCTTAAGCCGTTTTGTCATTTGAGGGGATTTAAAAAAAAAATTTTTAAGAAACCATTTTTATTCATAAAAAACTCAATTTTTGGAGGTATTTTCAAATCGGTACAGCTCACTTAAATCTTAATATTTTGCAGAAATATTTTGGTGGACGTCTTAAAATATAATAGATTTTAAAATTCCAGTGGAAAAATAGTACCGATTTTTTTTTGTATGGGGAGTGATGCAGTCTAATGTATAACATTAGACCGTAGCGAAAAAAAGTTTGCCCCCTGAGTTCAAAGTATTTTCAGGGACGGTAATGATTATGCGCAACATAATTTAAATGATCATTTCGTCATTATTTTATGATTTTTATTTTTTCGCTTAAAAATAATAATTATTATTGCATTTTATTTTTTCACTTAACGGAAATAATTATTATTTGATTTTTATATTTTCGATCACAAGTAATAATTATTTTATGATTTTTATTATTTCGCTCAAAGATAATAATTATTATTTTGTTTTATTTTTCCACTAAAAAATAATGATTATTTATAAAATTTAAAAGGTCATACAGACCCAACCAACTAAAATTTTGACCTGAAAATTTTGTGACTTATTCCTTTTATTGGAGTATCTCTACCACATCGGAAATCACGCTGGTATAGCTTTAGCGTTTTTGGATAATCATTATTCTCAATTGAAAAAATAAAACTCAATAATAATTATGTATTACATATCTTTGAGCGAAAAAATAAAATTATATTATTTTTTATCGAAAAAATAAAAATCAAGTAATAATAATTTCCTTTGAGCAAAAAAATAAAACTCAAATATTGTTATCGTTATTTTTTACTGTTTAAACTCAAAAAATCAAAATCTTTGTAAATTACAATAGCACGTACGAATACATATATTAAAATTGTTTTACGATGATTACAAATCATTAAATTTTTGCTAAGAAAGGATTCCTATTAGGACAATGTTAAAAAAATGTTTATTGCCGAATGTAGGTGTCACGGAGAAATTTAAAAAGGCGACCCCAAGCTTCGGATTTTTTTTCGAATCGCCTCGTAAAAAATACTTTAGACTCAGGGGAGTAAGGTGAACTTTTTTTTGTTTGCTTGCAATGTGGTACGGCCATGTGCATACTCATGTACCTATTTCATTTTCTTGTGCTTTCCAGATAATGGTGGGACATATTCATCCTATTTCGTTGGAGCTATTTCAATCTCTACTCAATGCTTCTTATACTTACTTTACATTGTTGAAACGAGTTTACACTTAAGGTTTCCAAATATTCGTGTTAACTACGAATTATGCTACGTAGTTTTTTTTTATAGTAACTGAATGATAAGATAGCACAATGAGAATTCACTAGGCTTGCCCTATTTTTTTTTTATTTATGCACGCCTAAACTATATAAAATACTTTTACGATTTGGCTTTTAATTTAATTTTTATTTCGAATTCATCTTACCTTCAATAGATATTTTCATTTTCAACAACTTTTACTTTTTCAGATAAATAAAGGTATATATTGTATGAATACATTAATATTAATTATTTTCTCCCATGTTATAAACAAAGTTTAGTCAAAGTCTTAAATTTTTTTTATGTTTATTTAATATACTTAGGCATATGCTTCTTTTATATAATTGATTTTAATTAAAATCTACTTTGAAGTATTACATTTGGTTTTTAGCTTATTGCAAGGTGCTAAGTTACGTATACATAGACATATGTATGTAGGTTTGTATCAATAAATCTTCTGAAATATAATTATTTAATAATTAAACAGTATTTCGTTTCGTTCGTACAAACAGTATTGCAATTATTTTGCGTCATTTTGCGTAAAATCTAAAGCTAAAGTAAATGAGGCTAATTTTAGTTATTGAATATAAAATTAAAACATAAAAACACGTTGCACATAAAAATGCATTGCGACTGCTAAACAATGCATGAGTGTATTAAAATAATTAGATCAATGTGCAAGCTGGCATTGCGAAACTATTAATTTTTCACCGTTGAAAAAAATTTTTTTGGGTGCCTATGGACACCGCGATCCAAACATATATACCTGCATATGTATAAGGGAAATAGTAATAAAATGTATATTAGATAAATATTAATCTATAATTCATTTTAATGCAAAAAATGAGAAAAAGTGTGTATACGGGCTTTTCCAAAATTAGAAAAAAAAAATTAAAAATTAGGAATTTTGATAGATGGGTTCCAGAGAAATATTTCGCACTAATGTTGTCACTGTTGTAACAACATGCAAACTCCCCCAATTTGCGGAATGTTGCTGAAGTGACCGATAGTCGCGCAGTTAATCAATCAGCCCTATCACCAATTCCATGTGAATAAATCTTTCCCATAATTTTACATGGAAAACAAAAACAAATTAGGAAAAATTGTTTTTGTTTTATAATTATTTTTTGGGAATATTTGTTGACGTGAAATTCGCGATAGGGCCGAATGCTTTGCCGAATATGTGAATAAAAATTCAACTTGAGTTTCGGCTCAGTTTTCGGAAAACTGCTTAACTCAAGCAACAGCAACTTGCTAGTGCTTGTGGATGTGCTTGGTACGTTTTACCCAAGTCGGTCTCGTATCGTAAAACCGGTCCTCATGATTTATCCGAGTCAATTAATGCATTTCCAACAGAATGAATTATAAGCAACAGTCGGTTCTGCATAACCGGAACGACTAATATTAGCATATGTACTACATATATATCTGGCCAAGAACCGTCAATTCAGCAAAAAAATAAAATTAAAATAAACTTTTGGCGCTTAGTCTTTTGCCAAGAATTTGTCCCACCTTCTTCTCCAACTTGTCCGTCTTTATAACACAAAAAAAGGGACCTAAGTTTAACGCCGCCTCCGAACGACAAATGGTATTAATGGGAAGCCTTTTCAGGACAAAAATATGCTCGGAGGATTGTCAT
>NW_016159039.1:32143-48447 GCF_001687245.7 Rhagoletis zephyria
ACCGACTGTTGCTTATAATTCATTCTGTTGGAAATGCATTAATTGACTCGGATAAATCATGAGGACCGGTTTTACGATACGAGACCGACTTGGGTAAAACGTACCAAGCACATCCACAAGCACTAGCAAGTTGCTGTTGCTTGAGTTAAGCAGTTTTCCGAAAACTGAGCCGAAACTCAAGTTGAATTTTTATTCACATATTCGGCAAAGCATTCGGCCCTATCGCGAATTTCACGTCAACAAATATTCCCAAAAAATAATTATAAAACAAAAACAATTTTTCCTAATTTGTTTTTGTTTTCCATGTAAAATTATGGGAAAGATTTATTCACATGGAATTGGTGATAGGGCTGATTGATTGTCTTTCCAGTACTATTCCGTACAAGTTTATGAGGAATGTTTTATGCCGTTTCAACAGTTAACGAGAAAAGAGATATTTCAATTTCCTACTGCTGTCGCTGCATCTATAAAATAAGCAAAGCGAACAATGGACTATCTTCGCCCTCTTCAGTTATAAAAAATGTTGCAATACTCTTGAACCCGGCTATACAAAATAATAATTTAAAACGATATTTCAATAATAGTTACTTACAGCACTAATTAATGTTACAGTTGTAAATATAATCGTATTTTTATATTAATACATGATTAACATGATCACATGTTTACATACATAAAAATATCGTATTTCAGAGTTTCCCACGTTATGCATATATTTGTAGATGAGCACACCAAAACATAATTCACCACAACGTGGTCGTACCTATCTACCTGTTTGGATAATTTCATATATATATATATTTATATCAAACTGTCATTATATTTGCACAACTCCTGCTTCTGACCAAACTATGTAAAATGTAGCAACAATCAATAAGCCAACTTCTGATAACTTTTTCATTTCACTTAAGCCCGTAGTTAACATGTATTTTTACAATAATTTATTCCTCTGTGCATTCAAACTACATTCACTGGTATTAATCTATTTATAATGATTTGTAAATTGCTATTGCTATATCATTTAATATCTGTTTGCCTCTTAGCGGATATTAAGTGTCGTATACATAAATATCGACACTTTTTTGTACGTAACTAAATGTCACCTAAAGACTGCAATTGCCTACAGAATGCAACATGCATACATACATATCAAATACATACATACACGTACATTTATTTATATAAATTTGGTCACAATTTTCTTAAATTTAAAAGGAATCGCTTCCTTGGTAAATCGTTCAATTGCGTTTTACATAAAGTCAATAGCGAAAACGCCAATGATGCTTAGCTTCTACCGTTAATCCTCTTATTCATTCCCGAATTGCTGTATATTTGTATTATCAATTGTTATAATTCTTATTGAAGTTCACTAAGGAGCGACACCTCAGTTTTTGGGTGAGACCGTTATAAGTTTGTGTGGCGTTACCGGGGAAATCTGGAGTAAATGAATGTTTAAAACGTTAGCATATATATGTACAGTTTATTAATGTTATAAATTATCATACCCAAAGTGATCGGCTGCCCATGAACGAATCGTCATCGTCTTCGATTAAGCTGTGGTGATGATGGTGGTTCTGCTGATCGATAAATATCAAAGTGTCTTTGCTGCATGTATTAGTAGAATTACGCAACATTGACGATAACGTTTCGCTACATTCGCGTAATTTACAATTTGAACTGGTGGAGAACGAATGCCTTAGATTGAGGCCATGAACGTGCTGATGATTGTTAGCTTGAGTTCCACTCTCCAGTGCTGAGACACTCGAACGACTACCATGCCATGGCTGATGACGCGATAAGTGGAGTTCGTGTGCTGTATGCGCTGCCACTGCAGCGCTAATAATACTGCTACTATTACTCTTTAGGCTGCTAGAGAGTAATACTTCCTTGTAGTTGCTGCTCGCTGTGCCCGAAGTGGCTGTGAATCCATTAAACTTGTTTTGTAATGTCGAAGCGCCATGTATGGACGCGGCTAGCGAGTGTGGCGAAGAATGTGACGACAGCGATGAACTGGAGGAGGAAGTTGAGGAATTTCTAATGCGGCTACCATTAATACCGACTGGAATTGCAGACATGGGAATGAGACTCGTGCCCGGAGTGTTGGGTTTACCAATTATTTCGGCATGCACGAGGCTCGTTGGCCCCCGATTTGGCAATGTGGAGTTATCTATAGCATAGCCATTGGTTAATACTGTTAATACTCTATTTGCTGAGGTGCTAGCAGGTGCTTTTGATGGTGTCGCACAAGCTGGTATCAGCGGCGCCTCAGTCGTCGTCGTCGTCGATACTGCCATCGCCCTGGAAGTCGATACGGGTGACGATTGTAATTTGGTAACAGATGTTGCGCTGTTCACGAATTGTGGTATTTTTGTTAGTGTTTCACTTTCTTCAGATTGACAGTCTTCGTCCATAACGAAGATCTGATTGTCGCCAACGCTACTGGCCATAAATTCTTCTTTAAGGGATTTAGCGATGCTATTAATAATTTCCTTCTTGCAATCAGCATTAACCTCAACGTCAATAGCGACAGCATCCGCATCAACAAAGTCTAGCGTTTCAATATCGACTGAAATCTTTTCAATGTCCACAACCATTGTAGCCGTTTCTGTATTTTCTGTAGATAGAAATGTGTTAGGAAAGGGTTTAAAGCATTTTCAGAATTTAGACTTACCATTGACAACTGCGTCCACTTCATGTACAGGTTCCTTCAATTTTGGTATATCCACGGATTTTTCGTCAGTTTTTCCAGGTGTTGTGTTAATCGCTGGAGCTGAAGCGACAATAACAACTTCCTTACGATCCTCGGATATATCTTCTTCAACGAGTTTCTCCTCGGTGGCGATTATCTTCTCAACCACTGCCATTGGAGGCGGAGCAATTCGCGAGACCCAGTGATCGCCAGAATTCGAACTCGAACCGGAGCATTCAGTTGCATCCCCGGTGCGACGTTGGTAAAATAACATGTAAGCCTCATTATTAATTATCTCTTCTTCGATTGATTCGTTGGGTACCTTGGAAACCCTTTGATCGTCGAATTTGTACCACTGCCTATCGTAGGGGTTCTTACATGCGGCAGTGTAGTGACCCGTCTCGAGCGTATCCCCTTGATGGTAGCACACAGCGTACAAATCATAACGCGTCTCCCTGTTATCTCGTGAGCTAAGCGTGGATGATCGGGAGTCTCCTGAACGTGTCTTTTTCCATGGACTTGGGCGACTATGCGGCCCCATGTCCAATGCAGCAGTCACACTGAGCGTTGTGCGCGGTCCTTCCTCCTCTTCATCACCGCGCGCCAAGTGCGGTGACATATCGAATGCATTTAACGGGAATTTTACCATAGTGGTAAGTTTTGCCGCATTTGCGCCCTTCTCATGGTGCTGCCGGAAACGCTTGAAATGCACCACCAATATGTCAGGAAGCGACCATAGACCTAGCGTCTTCACAACCGGCAGATATTGCTGACAGTGGGGGCAGCGCCAGGCATCCTCGGCACTCAATGTTTCAGCTTTGGTGTAGTGCTCAAGACATTGCTCTAAAGTAAGTACTGCAGTGTCGTTTGCCGTCTTCGATTTGCCATCGTTGCGTAAACGCGGTACACTTTCGTCTTCCACTACCTTATCACTGAGATCCGCAAAATGTTTTTCGGGCTCAGACCACTCGAGCAAAAGTTTTATATGTGGTGGTCCAGCCTCCGCCGAGAGTACTGATAATGCTAAATCGACCATCTCCGTTAGCAGCGGGTGCTCAACATTCTGCAGGTATGTGTCTGGATCTGCAGATGGATCCTGGAGACGCATTTGAAACATATCACTGAGTGGCTTTGCGTTCGAGAAAACTTCAGGTTTTAGCAATGACGCCATTTCGCATAAAAGTAGTTTTTGTAAATCGGCATAAGAACAATCTCGTGCTGCTAGCAAGCTAAATGGCATGCCAAACCGTTCTACAGTATAGACAGGACTGTTGTCTTTCGCTGCTTCAGCACCTTCAACAGCTACTTTCCGCTTGCGCACATTCGCGACCAGTAAAAGTAGCTCCGTTGTAGTGCTGGCAGTGGATGGAGTATTTGTGACCTTGGGGCCAGCTGCATTGGAATTGGCATTGGCATTAGTATCGGTAGTTTTGCCAGATGCACATATCTTGTTGGCCTCTGTTGAATTTGTGATAGAATTCGTTGCCGCGCCACTAGTTTTGGAATTAGCATTGGTGGTGCCAATTATGTCCTCCTTCTTCTTCTCCTTCTCCTCGGATGCAACTGTTTTCGATGATACCGTTGTTGGCGCGTTCTTTATTTCGGGTACTTCGATACAATAAATCGATTCGATACCACTTAATGTAGCTACTGGTTGTGAGTCGTAGAAGACGCGCGTAAATCCTTCTTTGTTTATATCAACTAGCACCATGCTCTTGCCCTGAATGCCAGTATCTGTTTGTAATTGGTCGCGTAAGGCGACAATGGGCGAACCAGTGGGCACGCTTATACCGATCTTTATTTGTCGTGGTTCTCGTTGCAGATATACCACAGTTACGAAAACTGTCTGTTGCATCAACTGTGGCAACTGCACCGAAATGCAATGGAACGGATCAAATGTGTTGGATTGTTTTTTACAGCGTGGGCAAGTGAGCGACGAGCGGAATTGTGCCTGGAACACCGCTTGTACGAAGGAATTGTTGCAGCGGATGTGATTTGCCAACGTTTCTGCGGCGATTACTTCATCAGGACGGCCATAGGAATTCTGAAAGTGCGATCACACAATAATGAGTCATGTTACTTTGATGGATTAGCTACAACAAATGGGAGAAGCTGACAGAATAAAGGATTTGACATTTCGTTCACAGGCCCTTAACTTAAGGGCCTCTAATGTACAAAAAATTTCCGATCTTATAAATTTTGGTCAATACATAAGCTCTATTCGATTTATCTGCTGGTGATCATGCGCCATACCCTATACGTATGTAGTTATAAGCACATTAAGGTGCATCTCTCTCACAAAAAAAAATAAAAAATAAAATAAAAATTGTACCTACCATGTAAACAAAGTGGTCGAATTCTTAACGAAATCTTTAAGAGTATCTCACTTCTATAACGATTTTTTTACACAAAAATAAAATTATATGAAGGAGAACGAAAAATGACACTGAAGATGACACAACGCCGAAACCGGTTTGTCTGCAAACCACAAACTTGACAAGGGATGACGGAAATTCGTTCCAAAATAAATCAATATTATATGAAGTGCTTGACAAGAACTCGTAAAGAAATTTCTGTACGAAAAATACATAAAATTCTGAAAAAATTCTACAAGAAATTCTTCACATAGCAGCAGCATTATTTTCACTGCTCAACCGATTTTCTTCCGAAATTTCGTAAAAGAGAAAAGAATGACATTGCAGCAGCTAAGAAATCAACCGATATTATAGAGAAAACTCATCTGTCCAGCACTCTTTGCAACAATACACGCCTAATATTCCTAGCGTAGGCTGCGTTTCTCTAAACTCATTTAAATGGAAATTAACTTTAATTTATTTTTTTATTTAATTCTCATTTAAATTATTTTCAGTTTCAATAAGTTCTTTATTCAATACTACGTTCAAATTGACGGGCTAAACATGTTAAATGGGCTTGATTGTTGTTGGAAAATTGTACCAGTTAAATCATTTAACTCGCTTGAAAACCAGTTCAGCGCAGAGTTGTATCAGAAAGCTTTCTGCTCCCGCCGATCAGAAAGACCCAAAAGCTTGCATTTGACACGCCAACGTTCAAAAAATTTATATTCTGAAAAATATTAAAAATTATCAAAAAATATCAAAACTGTATGCATGTCTGCCCGCCAAAAAAGACGCCCAGGCGGTAAATAGTTATTTCCCATGAGGTCTCATCGTACGCAGAGATAAATAGTGCATACGAATTAAACATTTTGAAGTCTCTAAGTTATCCGTATGCAAACAATTGAAATTTCGAAAATTAAAGTAATTTTCACTTAAATGAATCTGGTGAAACGCAGCCTTAATAAATAAATGCCTACTATTAGTTTGAGAATGGCAGGCGCGTTGTTTTCTCTTGAATGAACTATGTATGTTAAAAAAAAAATAAGAAAAATTTGGTATGGAAAATATAAATAAATAAAATCGCCAAAACGTCAGGGTATTAAAATTTTAAACGCTGATTGTATATATTAATTTCTTCATGTAGGTAACAATTTTAGAATAAACTTCGAATGAGCCAAAAAAAAAAAATAAAATTGGAATTCTTGTTTCGCAATCATCGTCATCTTATAATCAATGTTTTTCTTCCTTTGGTGGCACACTGGTTTCATTACTCTACTAGATTGATTCGTTTTGGCTCGAAGAACATTTTCACTTTATGTTAAAATTTTCAAGTATCTTAAACTATTCTAAATAAAAAAAAAAACCTTAAATATCAAAAATTACAAATTACAAACTTTTTCGACTAAATAAACGTTTTAAGACTTGTTTCTGGAACTCCATTGATTGAAATAAATGCAAAAGAGTGCTTCAGCGTTTTCTTTTCCGACGAGAGAAAGGAGTGACACTAAAAAAACAACTCGTGAGATTCTCTCATATTGCCGTTTTAGTCCCCATATACATATTTGTTACCGTAAAAAAAAAATGATCGCTACTTTTAAAACAGAAGAAATTTTTTTGTGAAGGTAAATTTAAAAGCTATTTCATAATGATTTGCTGTCGACGCTATCGGCGTCAACGTTAGCAGCGCTGCTACCTCCTCCTTTAGTTTATCTTATCTACACGAGACGCTAGGTAAATTGTAGCTTTCCACTTTGCGAATTTGATAATAATTCAAGTGCACGCGTAGCAATACTTACAATCACGGCGCACTCGAATTACATACCTGCATACACAGATGTGTATGAGTACAAACCGTCGCGAGAAAATATTTTTAATAAAAATACATACTTCAACAATAATTTGCTTTTGTTTACATAAGCAGTCGGCGCAATATTGCGACAAACCCTTTTCATTTCTCTTCTCCCTCTTTCTTTCTGATCACTTGTTTTTTTTTTTTTTTTTGCAGATGCCTAATTTACAATGAATGTAAATAAGAATTGTAAAATTAACTGCCACAATCTGTCTGGTCGCCATCTATTGGCTAGCCACTAGTGCATTTGATGGGCAAAAATTACGCCGCAACATTTTCCTCAATAATAAAATGCAACGTAAATATGTATGTGCATAATATATATGTACATATGTATGAAAGTGTATATACCTATACATACATAAATGATCAAAACATTTGATGCAGACTTATGCAATTCATGAAACATTTTACAATTATAGTCAATAAGTAGATAAGATGCCATTTCTTCGCAATGCTTGCGTAAGAGAAGCTGGATAGAAGTGGAAATTTCTCATATTTTCCTCCATACTGTTGAAGTTGGAATATCAGTTTAATACAAAACCTGCGTCTTTGTCGAGAAGATAGATATGTACCATTTCTAAATATACAAAAGATAAATTCATAAAAGGCTACATGGACGAATCAAAACTTATTAATTTAATTTGGAATATGCACTTTGCCCATAAAATGGAAGCCGGTTCTTTAATAACCTTCTACAAAAAGCTCTCATGCCTTTATCGGTTCAGTATGGTTTTTGTATAATTATGGAACAGTACCCAAAGGTTTACTAAGGTTCAAACCGTTTGAAAGAAATAACAAGACGTGTATCGGATAACGGCAGTAGCGGAGGCAAATTAGGGACATGTACTGGTTGAAAAATTTGTTCGGTTCGGTTGAGCGGTTCGAACCGTTTTGCACCTTTCGATTGGCTGGCAGAGTGAATTTTTTACCGAACTGAATAATTTTTATTTAAATACTTGGAATGGATTTTAGAAAAGACTTTCTATGAAACTAATCCTAGCTAAAAAAATATTCGACTTTTTTTTTTAATTCGGGCCTATACCACAATCTTTTCTAAAATTCGTTCCAAGCATTTAAAAAAAAAATTGTGCATTTCTAAAAAAAAATAACCCTTCCAGCTATTTTTGAACAAAAACCGTCGAAAATTTCTCAGCAAAAAAATAAAAAATCTGAAAAATCAACGAGATTTGTGAAATATGCACTTAAAATTTGCACAAGATTATACTATAATTTATTGGGCCACACAATTTGTATGTCCATTTTTTTAAGTTTGGCGAATTTTTATAAATCCTGTATAAGGGTTACAACTTTGTTTTATATGTATGTACTTTGTTGTCGCTTCTGGTATCTAAAGTGTAAAAAAATAGTCTACTTTTTTAAATATCCTACTGGCTTCCCTAAATTGGAGCGCTAAGCGTTGCGTTTTCCAATGCCAACCAGCGACAGCGCGCGCTATACCCAAATCATCGCGGCGTAATTTTTGACGTTTTCTCATTTCCTCTCGTTTTTATTCTCGTTTCCGCTTTCACTTTTTTGTCCCCTTCTTTCTTTCCGTCTTCTGCATCGAACTTCAACACGTAACGCCCTGTCAAAAATGTAAATTCCATTTGCTCGGCGCTAGCGCCGCGTTATTGTGGCATCCTTCATACAAATTGTATAAGTATTAGGATTTTTGACAGTGCCTTGGCGCTTGAAGCGCCAATTTAGGAATGGCAGATAGTGGGCGATGTGAAATATAAAAAAGTCGAAATAAAACAATGTAAATTTGGGGCGAGACTCTTTATTTGTAAATTTTCTTCATTCCAGAAACATCAATACATCCTTTGCAGGGCCTAATAATCAGCGTTTATGCTCCTGAGTTAAGCAAACATTCGAAAAGCTGGCTTTCAATAGCTTTTTTGAATATTCACATGCAAATACATTTTGCCAATTAAAACTTTTTGTGAAAAAATTAACAATACTTGACAGTTTAGAGACGGAACAAATTGAAAAAACAGCTGTTCTACTCCTACTACCTGTTTAATAAGTCTTGGTATGACCTATATCTGTATGTATGTATAAATTGTTTAAATAAATTAAAACTCACAAAAAAAATCGTCAAAACTTGTAAAGAAGTGGTTTTTAATTATCGGGCCCGCAGTGTATGTATTCAGAGTATATCGATGGCTGAGTGGAAGATCGACCTATCTCGGTAACCAGTTCGAAAACGCCCTATCTCAGAAAATTTTTTAACAACTCCCTATTTATGAATTCGGCTCAAAAACGCCCTATCTCAGCACATTTTCAATGTATTTTCGTTTGAGATAAGGCGTTTTTGAACCAAATTCTGAGATAGGGCGTTCTTGAAAAGTTTTCTGAGAAAGGGCGTTCTCGAACTGGCTGCCGAGATAGGTGATCTTCCTCTCAGTCATCGATATGCTACGTTCGTTTTTTTTGCTGGCGGTGTCACGTATTTTCTCCAAAAAAAAACTGTGTTCGACATTTTTTCTTTGTATATGAGAGAATATTAACAGCATCGACAAAAGAATTATCAAAAATCAACGTGAATTATTAGNTGCTGGCGGTGTCACGTATTTTCTCCAAAAAAAAACTGTGTTTGACATTTTTTCTTTGTATATGAGAGAATATTAACAGCATCGACAAAAGAATTATCAAAAATCAACGTGAATTATTAGCAATTGCACAATTAGAATTTTTTAATAATTCTTAATAAAAGCACAGTTGTTGCTGTAATATTAAATTCAAATTTAAAACGTTCATTTGTTCTCATTAAATATTTAGATACTTCCTTTTTAAGTTCTGAGACCAGAAGGAGTTACATATATCCCCTTTATATCTAAAAACAGTGCTTAACATTCTTATTTGGTATGAAAATTTTATTTTCCATATTTACTATCACGTTTTTTTTTGTTGTCATGGCGGTAATGGCGGTAACAGGTCATAGCTATAAATAAATCTGGCTATAAGCGAATAGAAGTATATGAGCGATAAACAAAAACCGCCCCCGCTTTTATGTCAATACGAATCTCATAAAACAAACATTAAATGCAGACTTTAAGTTCCGAAAGTAGAGTTAATAAGTAAATAAAAGTAATAATCACCTTTACACTTTTGTAACGCCGTTTCGTAGCCGTATTCAAGTCCTCGTGCACCTTGTCCAGCAGCCAAAACAGAAATTCTTGAGCATCATGTTGTGTTGAGCTACGAAATTGTGAACCGTAGCGATCTACAACAGCCTGCACGAGAAAAAAAAAGAATTTGCATAAGAAAATATAAATGTTAATTTAAATATTTACACGCACGCATACATACATATGTATGTATGTGCAAATACAAAAATTGACTCACGAAAAACGCAGAAGTTTTACCTTAAAACTGGTGCTGTGATCGCTCTCATTCTTGCATGTCCACAACGCCTTCAGTACATTGGCCAACTGCTCCGTAAGCTCTCCTTTTGTACCAAATTTTCGTGAATTGATTTTGTTGCGCCTCTTTAAATCAGCCTTAAATGGAAAACAAATAAGACAATTTTGTTGAACAAATTATATGTACGAACGTATGTATTATAAAATTAAATAACGGGCCGCTCTAATTTTTAAATTTTCGAATCTCTGCCGATGAATAGATGCTGATATCAATATTTTTTCTTTCAATATCCTAAAAATACTGAGCTGGCCCTACATTTAGTACGACCCAGGATACCAAGGTTGGTACGCGTACGCACAACCAAAGCTATAAGATATTTTCCTTGAAAGTTCCTGCAAATCTCACCTGCACTTCATATACGTACGTATATATCCAGACTCAGACGGAGGGAGCTATCATAAGGCTGAGTGGAACCAACATCTGGGCAGAAGGGTTTCTCAGCCGCAGGAAAGATATTCTAATGCAGCAGTGCCCAAAAATTGCAATACCGTTGAACACAATGCATCCACAGTTCAGTTTTACAAACAACTTTAAAACTGAATTTATGATAAAAAGAATTGGTTCGATAAAAATAACTATCGAGCATACTTTATATGGGAGGAATTGCTCAGCACCGCCCACAAAAAAATTATTAAAAATCAACGGTGTTTTCTAGCGTATTGAAATTTGCACTTTAACCTACTAAAGTTTAATGGGCTATAAAACGGCATACCTAAAAATTTGTCAAATATTTTTAATAAGAATTTAAAAATTTTTGGGTGTAATTGTTAAAGTTTGTTGAATTTTTATAATTGTTGCACAAAGTAATGTGCCAGACTTTAATAAAAAAAAAATTATAAACAAGTAATAGACAAAAGAGAAATAACTAAAACTGGTGAAATTGTCACTTAACTTGATCAGCTGACCACAAGTGTATATACTAAGTCATCTTGCAAAGGTAAAATTGGATGTGAATTCAAAAACGAAAAAGGAAAGTAACATTTTAAATACACAAATGAAGTGCGATTACAAACGTGTTCGATGATGTGTATGTTCTGTAATCCTAGCTGTTTATGTGCCCCCCTAATATAAAAATGTATATGTCTTACTTACTTAAGTACTTACGAGTATGAAATCAGGTTCACTACCCTACTCACCTTATATTGATCCAATACGAAATATNAGTGTTCAATGATGTATGTTCTGTAATCCTAGCTGTTTATGTGCCCCCCTAATATTAAAATGTATATGTCTTACTTACTTAAGTACTTACAAGTATCAAATCAGGTTCACTACCCTACTCACCTTATATTGATCCAATACGAAATATTCGGCCAGTATGTCAGTGTGACTGAGACACTGTAGCACTGCATTCATGAAACATGTATTGCCGTGATTCTTGAGTCCCATAACGCCAGGTGTCTGATCGGCTGGCCATTGGTAGTTGCCAATGGGTGGCACGCGATCACCGGTTGCAGATGCGGACAACGTAGCATTCTTGTTCGCCTAGATAAGAGAGGAAGGGGAAGGAAGGAAATAATGAAAACAATTAGTTAAATCATAAAATATTTCTCATTGCTATGGTACTAAGTTTAAGAATGAATTGTGCATATGTTGATTCGTTTCACTAAAACTAGTAATTTTAAACGGGTTTTTGCAATGAACGTAAATAAGAACCAGCGGACGTTTTGAGCCAATACTTAATAATAATGATGTATGTATGTATGTACATACTAATATTATTACCGACCAATTAGTTTTTGATACACACATACATATGTATTGGCCAAACCATGTCAAATCGATCAATGGTTGAAATCAACCATTTTTGATTTGGATGAATTTTGGTCTGGTCGCTCGTCATTTTTGATCTTATAACAAAGTCCTGCCAATGGAAAACAATTAAAACTGTTTTTCGAAAATGTTTTAAAATTAAAATTTGAATATCTCAAAATCTATTATATGTAGTTACAAGAATTATTCTGGTCTCGCTTTAAACGAGATATATGTATTTAAAGAAAAAATATGTACAATCGCGGTGATTTGAATAGCACTGCAGGTCATTAGAATAGCACACCCCTTTGGAGACATGTTTTTCAAATTTGAATAAAATTGTAAAACCGGATTTACACGTATAATATGCTACATATTTTATAAGAAATGGCGAATATTAAATAAACAAAAGGAAAACTAAGGATCCAAAAGGGTGTGCTATTCAAATGACTGGGAGTGTAAAACTTATAAAAATGTTTGACAAAATTTTTTTCAATGTTTTTTTTTTAACTTTGAAAGAAAAAAATTTTGCAATCTCTATAAAGTGATGTTCAAAAAATGTTAATTTAATTTATTTTTCTTATTTAGAGTTTGCAAATTTTCTTTTCAAGAATTCATATCTTTATAAAACCACCGTCTGGAAATTTTTAAGATTTTTTAAGATGAGTTGGAGCTATTCTATTAAAAATTAGCACATTTTTTTAGAATTTTTGCTTTTACAAAATTTTTAATTTCAAAATTCTGCAATTTTTTGTACTTCCAATTTTTTTTTATTGTTTATTTTCTTTATAGTCCTATAAGATCAGTTGAAGCTATTGTATAAAAAATGTTGGCAACATTTTTTAGAAGTTTTTGTTTTAAATTTTTTTTAATTTCAATTTATGTAATTTTTTTATACTTCCAACTATTTTAATTTTTTTTCTTTGTAGCCCTAAATAAAGGATAAAAGTTAAGGTCTTGTTTAAAAACAGAAAAAATAGCAAAAAACTTATATATGTACATTAGGGCGCAGTAATTTGTTCAGAACAAAATTTTCGAAAAAACTGCATAGCAAATTCATACGATTAATTCTAAGCAAAAATGGCGAACCAACTATAAAAAAAAAATAAATAACCGCATATTGTATGAAGAAAACACAAAATTTTGTAAATTAAAAATTAATTTCGTTCAGAAAAACATATAATACACTGATTTTTCTTTTAAAAATTGGTATATAGTGTTCACCATTTTTGCTTAGAATCTAACGTAGAATTCGAATATGCCATACACTTTTTTCGAAATTAAATTACTGCGCCCTAATGTACATGTCATACTTTTATGTATAAGTTTTTACTTTTAAGATTTTTTAAAATAAAAATTCTGTAATATTTTTATTTAACATTTTTTTTTAAATGTTTTTGTTATTGAAAACGGTCTCGAGCTAAATAAAAATTGTTGAATATTTTTTTTTTAATATAATTTTTTTTATAGCTCAAATATCACCTCTAAAATGAAACCAGAACCTTTTTGTAATCATAACAGTTTTTGAGATATTCTAAAAATAAACTTGTAAAATTAGGTAAATTGTGAAATTTTGAGCTTGCGAAATTTGTTTTCAGCTTTTGGTCAATTTGACATGGATTGACCCGTATATAATCTCAATTATGGAATTCAATTCAGTTAGTAATGGAATACTTTTGAATACCCATACTGGAAAGCCAAATTTGCATTTCTATGTATTTGCAAAAAAGCGCGAATATTCTTGAGCTTGGACGAGAGTGACTGTGGGGAAGGTATGTATGTTTGTATATTTGCAATAGTGGCGGAAAAGGAAAACAGAAATAAAAGACTCGAAAATGCCGCCAACGTAATCATCAATAAGAGCAAATAAATGGCAAAAGAGAATAAGCTTATGAAAACAAAACCGCCGATCTAATCAATACAACGCTTCAACGTTTACCGACAATGTTTGCGGAAATCAATAAAAAAAAATAATGTAATGCGCATTTATGTGCGAGCAAAAACGTTTGCGATGGGTATTGCAATAAATAAAAATGGCGAAGATAATTTTCACTCATCGCCTAAATTGGGCCAATTAACTTTGCCAAACATAGCACATTTAAGAATTACTGAATCTGCTGAAGCAAAAGCTTCAAAGTGTCTTAAGTAAAACGAAATAAGAAAGTCAAAAACATTGCCAGAGGGCAACAGGCAAAATGACAATAATAAATTAAAAAAAAATAATAATATTAAAGAAACGTTTGCAAGTATGTAGGTGTTAAGGTGAGAGGTAGGTGTATGTTTGTATGCATGTATGTATGCAGCTAAGCTGATGCAGGTGGGCGTTGTGCAACTAAGCGATCTTTAGTGGGCGTCTAAAGTGAATATGCCAATTGCCATTTCTTGATTGTTTGCAGATGCGCTGTGTCTACCATGGATTTTGTTGGCAAAATAATATTAGCTTTTTTTTAATATTAAGGGTCTTTTTTTCGATTTTTTTTATTTATGACAAAGCAAAGGCTATCTACTCGCATTAAACGTTCGATGAGAAAGCAGCAAATATGATGTCTACCTTTTTTCTGCGCCAGCAGGCGGTGTAAAAAGGCACTATTCCCGTCGCTTTGTGTGCTGAACTTTCTTTCTGCACGTAATTGAAAGGAGCATGAAAGAGAAGTTACGAAGATTATTATGAATATATCCGCTATGTAGCTGTGAAATTAGTTTATTAAAAATTGTATGAGTTTCTACTTAGATCAAATGGCCTCTTGAAGAGTGGTTTTTATAAAAATAATTCAAGTGGTTAGGTAACACAAAAAAAAACACACGGCAGAGTATCTTACAGCTAATTTATTTGGTAAATATTTAAGCATTTCTCTAAACTAAATAAATAATTTCAAAGACTTTATCAAAACGGTTCTTTTATGGTATACATACAATATTTATTTTTGGCGTTTTCAAGTTGAACGCATTATAACCTCAAAGGAAATATCAAACAAAAAATAATATTAAAATCATTGTAATATTACGGAGTGGATAGGTTAGATTACTCTTCATCGAAAATTAAAAAAAAATAGATGTCTATGCGATCTACCAATCATCTGACTGTTAAAGAAATTCTTGCCCAAAAAATGTTACAAATTTGTACAAATGATTGCATTTTATTTTTATATCGACACCTTAGGGAATACGGCAAAAAGATATAAAGGAATTTTAAACTTGTTTCCTTTAAAAAATTCTACATACTCATACACTATATTTTAAGCGCTTTCCCATTCCGGATATCGAACGACATACATACTTCAAAAGTTGCAGCAGTTAAAAGTTGGAGTTGTTAAAAGTAGCCGAAAGGCAGTATACAGTGCCGGACAAAAAATATAGTTCGTCCTACACCAAAAACACATAAAAACTAAATCTCTAAACTTTGTGCAAAGCTTAGGAAAATTCAATAAATTTGCATACTATTTTGCAATTTTTTATTCAAAGTAAAAAAATTCAAAGTATGCAGTTTTATAGCCCATCTAATTCTAGTATAACAAAGTACAAGCTTGAAGTTGCTAAAAAATTGCGTTGAATAAAAAACCTGAATAGAAAGTTGCAAATTAGTATGCAAATTTATTGAATTTTCCTGAGTTTTTCACAATGTCTAGAGGTTTTGTTCTTATGTTTTTTGGTGAAGTACCAACTATATTTTTATTTAAAAATATTGAAAATGAATTAGAATAAAAAACTTTGCATATATTGCGAAAAACTCTGCCAATACTTTTGTCCGGCACTGTATGTATTTTGATACGCGGTCGCAATTGTGCAAAAGAAATCGATATAGATATAGACATACAGTCATGTGAAAAATAATAGGGACACGACATTTTGACCAATTTTGGCTATTTTTCTTTTGCTTGTTTAATGTTTATTATTTTTTATAAAAATACAGCCCACTACCTAGCAAAAACCATGTTAGTCCAAATTTCAAACTTTGTAGAAAAATTAGAAAAATTCAACAACATTTTACAAAAACAACAAACTTTTTACTAAGAATTCAAAAAAAAAAATCTAAGCATGCGGTTTTATATCCCATTTAATCCTAGCCTATAAGCCCATTAACTGCATACGCCAAAATTTTTTTAAAAATTCTGGTTAAAAAGCTCGAAATTTAGATACAAATTTGTGGAATTTTTCTAAGTTCTGTATAAAGTTTAAAAGTGTGATTTATATAGTTTTTATTAAAGCATGACCTTATAAAATATCAAAA
>NW_016159039.1:49173-60826 GCF_001687245.7 Rhagoletis zephyria
AATAAAAACCTGAATAGAAAGTTGCAAATTAGTATGCAAATTTATTGAATTTTCCTGAGTTTTTCACAATGTCTAGAGGTTTTGTTCTTATGTTCTTTGGTGAAGTACGAACTATATTTTTATTAAAAAATATTGAAAATAAATTAGAATAAAAAACTTTGCATATATTGCGAAAAACTCTGTGCCAATACTTTTGTCCGGCACTGTATGTAGTTTGATACGCGGTCGCAATTGTGCAAAAGAAATCGATATAGATATAGACATACAGTCATGTCAAAAATAATAGGGACACGACATTTTGACCAGTTTTGGCTATTTTTCTTTTGCTTGTTTAATGTTTATTATTTTTTATAAAAATACAGCCCACTATCTAGCAAAAACCATGTTAGTCCAAATTTCATACTTTGTAGAAAAATTAGAAAAATTCAACAACATTCTAAGCATGCGGTTTTATATCCCATTTAATCCTAGCCTATAAGCCAAAATTTTTTAAAAATTTTGGTTAAAAAGCTCGAAATTTAGATAAAAATTTGTGGAATTTTTCTAAGTTCTGTATAAAGTTTAAAAGTGTGATTTATATAGTTTTTATTAAAGCATGACCTTATAAAATATCAAAACAAATTTTAGTTTGAAAAACATTGCAAATATTGAGGCGTATTCTTGTTTTCGTACGAATCGAAAATTTGAAATTTTTGTAAGGAAAATTTCGTGATTTTCGATTCGTACGAAAACAAGAATATGCCCCATTAAAAACGAAACACCATTCATTTATTTTTGACCGCCACTGTAACTCATGACATATCGACGGCTGAGTGGAAGATCGACCTATCTCGGTAGATGGTTCGAAAACGTCCTATCTCAGAAAACTTTTCAAGACCGCCCTACTTCAGAAATTGGTTGAAAAACGTCTTATTTCAACTGAAAATATATTAAAAATATGTTGATCTTGGCAGCCAGTATAACAACGCCCTATATACTGGCTGCCAAGATAGGTCGATCTTTCACTTAGCCGTCGATATACAATAACACTAAAATTGTCTAGTAATAGCAAGCCTTGAAAGTTTTTGGCGTTTCAATGCTCCTTAGCTGCTGATGAAGAGGACCGCAGGGCCATACAAAAGATGAAAAAGCGTAAAATCTAGAATCATAAGTAGTTATAAGTTCATAACATTAACACAATTTCACTACAATGATTCAACAATTATATTGCATAGTGTTTGTACAAGTGTAAATGAGGCAGTTGCGCCTTACATATGTATATCTGTCGCGACAACTGAATCGGACATACATTTCACATAATTAAAATATCTGAAGTTCAACTATTGTGACCTCGTCGCTCATTTACACTTTAGAAAATAAAACAAAACACGTCAGTTTACAGGAAAACATGTGTTTTTCTGTGACATCAAAACAGACTAAAAGTCTAGCGAATATCTACATATATAGTTACCCATTCAGCAGAAATACGTAAATTTTGCCGACACTGCGGTCCCGTACATTTTTCGTGTCCGGAAACATACAGAAAATGACTTCAATTTTCGTTAATTTTCCTATCCGGAAAACGTTCGAATAGGATTATATAACTTTATTTTATTTGTTCAAGCTGAGCATTTGAAAGCATGTATACGTAGTTGGGAGTGACTGAGCGCGCAGAGGAGCGTGCTACGATTTGCTAGGTTCTAGTGTCGTCAGGAGCTTCCTTGATTTTTTTTCGAATTATAAAAAAAAAACATACACTGCCGGAACAAAGTATTGGCACAGCAAATTTTTCACAATATATGCAACAATTTCTATTCTAATATATTTCCGGCAATTTTGTATAAAAATATGGTTCATTCTACATCAAAAAACATAAAAATATAATTCCAAAACTTTGTGCGAAAATTCAGCAAATTTTCATGCAAATTTTAAACTTTTTAATCAGATTTTTTAGATTATTTATGAGTATGCAGTTTTGCAGCCCATTAAATTAAAGTACAAAAATGCATGTTTGGAGTTAGTAAAAAATCGCATTGACTTTTGAGAATTTTTTTGTTGAAGGTGTTTTGCATTTTTTCCATATGAAGTATTTTCGAAAAAAAAATGTTTGTATGGAAGAGACTACGTGAAAAACAATTACCAAAAATCAACGGTAATTGCTAGCTACTTAAAACTTGTACTTTATTATAATGAAATTGATTGGGCTACAAAGTTTAGGAATTATATTTTTATGTTTTTTGTTGTAGAGTTAACCATATTTTTATACAAAATTGGCGAAAAAATATTAGAATTACAATTGTTGCATATATTGTGAAAGATTTGCCGTGCCAATATTTTGTTTCGGCAGTGTATGTGAAATATTGAAGCATATTGAACGAAAAATTCATTCAGAAAAAAAACCAAAAAAGCGTCCGATTCACAAGCATTTTAGGTACTTTTCTGTACATATGTACATTAGACTGCATCACCAAAAAAAATTGCGGGTTTTCCGACGGGATTACTAAATTTATTATATTTTAAGACGTCCACCAAAATATTTCGTAAAAATATTAAGATCTAAGTGAGCTGGACCGATTTGAAAATACCTCCAAAAATGAAGTTTTTTATGAATAAAAATAGTTTCTTAAAGAACATTTTTTAAAAAGTCCCTTCAGAAGACAAATTGGAATAAGCTTAAAAAATCTGCATAAAAATATTTAAAAATCTTTTCAATGGAATCGTAAGAATGAGATTTTTGATGCTGTTTTTTTACTTTTTGCAAAGATTGATTTACGAAAAACTTGAATAACTGGACCAAAAATGTTCTGATTTAGTCTTATGGGATCTCAGTAGGTATTTTCACACCGTTTTTATTTCTGGCCAAAAAAAGCGTCATTCGTGTCCCATCTTTTTTTTCGAATACCAAAGATCTTAATTCAACTTTGAATGAGGTTCGTTTCTCCTACCTTTCTCTTCCATCCTTTGAATAAGTTTATTAGCAAATAAATGAAAAGGGTGAGAAAATACCTTTCCAATGACACCTCTTAAGTCTAAATCGGAAGAGTTTAGGTTCAGTTATTCAAGTTTTTCTTATACCAATCTTTGAAAAATGCTAAAAACAGCATCATCATTACGATTCCGTTAAATTTTTTTAAATTTTTTTTTAATATTTTTATGCAAATATTTTAAGCTTAAGCCGTTTTGTCATTTGAGGGGATTTTTTCATAAGAAATCTTTAAGAAACTATTTTTATTCATAAAAAAAACCATTTTTGGAGGTATTTTCAAATCGGTCCAGCTCACTTAAGTCTTAACATTTTTCCGAAATATTTTGGTGGACGTCTTAAAATATAGTAGATTTTATAATTCCAATGGAAAAATAGTACCGATTTTTTTTTGTATGGGGAGTGATGCAGTCTAATGTACATACCTCTCAGCCGAACACTTTAGTGGAAAAACGGATCATTTCATTCACTTTTTTCATTTTTGGATCCATTTTCGAATTTTTGGCTGGCTGGGTTGTTACACACATGTTGTTGTACACAGGTTGCAAGGTGCCGCTTTTTAACCGGACAGTCCAGTTTTAGTATGTTTGTTCGTAATTAAAAAAACAAAACCCTCATTCTGCCTTTTATTCCCTTGTCAAACTAAACGTGCCCGTCCTTTTCTGCGTTTCTGACCAGGCAACCCTGCATAGATAATTTAGTTAAATAAAAATTTATCCGTAAAATACTAAATTTATTCATAAATAATTCATTAAAGAATAAATTAATCGTGCGAATAGACGGATTTGAATGAATTATTCGTGATTAAATTGTTTATGAAATATTCGAGATTTTATTGGTTTTCTGAAATAATTTTTAAAAACATTATTTTTTTTTATGCAAATTGCCTTTTTTTCTGCTAAAGAGATAGAGTATATTCGATTAAGAATGTCCACGATTTAGCTTTCCCTGATTCCATATATACACATTTGAAGTTGCCTTTTTTTGCCTTTTTTAAGATATTTGCCTTTTTTTTGCCTATTCTACCTTTAAAAAAGTGATTATAGCATTTACAATTTTTCTTTTAAGATTAAAAAATATACACATGCCCATGCGGCTTATAGAAGCACAGGGATCTCTTGCCAAATTGGTATTGAAAAAATTCAAAGCCGTTTTCTCAGCTAACGTAGGCTTGGAGACCATAAGGGGTGTGGATAAAATTGCAAAGGGCGAGGAAAACGCCCTTATTCCTGATAATATGAACATTTCAAACGTTCCATATTTAAATTGGGCTCCACTTGTTCAACTTGCGTCGAGCGCACATTTAGTACATTCAAGGCTTTTCTTCACGAAAATCGAATGAAAATGCTGCCAGAAAACTTCAAAATGCATCTTGTGGTTCAATGTTGCTACAACTATACAGATTAAAGTTTTATGAGTTAGAAACTCGAAAGGATAAAATAGTCAAAGATTCTAAGTACACATTTTTCATATAATGAAACTAGTTCATAGTTTTTCTCTTTTTACTTGTAATATAAGCATTTCTAAAATAAATATATTTTTTGATTGTTCTTGGTATTTTCTGTCTTTTTAGTGCCTTATTTTGCTTTTTTTCCAATACCTTTTTTTGCCTTTTCCTGCCTTTTTCGCTATTTTATTTTGCCTTTTCCAGCCTATTTCGTTACTTTATTTTGCCTTTTTTATAGGCTTTTAGGTCCTAAAAATCCGTTCCCTGATTATAACTTTATTCCCACTGATTGCCAGTTAGTTGAATTCTGTTTACTGTTATATCAAGATTATTATTTACTAGCTTAAATTTCATTAATTATTCGAATTTATCCGTCATTCGAAACATTTTTCTTTAAATAAACTAAATTATTTATTATTTAGGAATAACGAAAACAATAATTTATTTATCTGTTATTCGTCATTCGAATAAATTTTGCCCAACTCTGGTACTAAGTACTATATAAAGCAGCGAGTAAAATACTAGCAGCAAGATTCAAAATGATGCTCTAGGTAACTTATGTTTATTTATTTATTGTTGATAATTTTCATTTAAAATATGGGTCCATTTATGTATATCAGAAACCACATAAACAATCGTTTCAAAGTTTGCACAAAGTTCACAAAAACTTTTAAACTTAAAACAATTTTCCTGAAAATTTAGATTTTTTTTAATTAGATTTTCTAGAAACAGTTTGAGTATGCAGTTTCGTAACCCATTCAATTTTTGGATAACAAAGTGCAAGCTTCAAGTCGCTAAAAACTACCGTTGATTTTTTTAAATTTTTTTTGTCGGGGTGTAGCACATTTTATTCCATATAAAAATAAGTTTTGTTCACGCGTTAATTAAAAAAATCCAAATTTTGTTGACATTTTTTTTTTAAGTTTTAACTTGTTTTTGTGAGCTTTGTACAAGCTTTGAAACTTTTATTTAGGCGGTTTCTGATAAAGATCGGCCCATATTTTAAATGAAAATTATTAACAATAAATAAATAAACATAAGATACCAACAACATCATTTTGAATTTGGCTTATATTATTTTACTCACAACTGTACATATGTACATACATTCATATGTACTATACAGCGTGTAAAATAATAACTGTCGCAGCTGGTTTTTTGAATGACAAACTGGTTAACTTTATTTCGAATAATTAATGATTCATTCATAGAACCATAAATTATTTAAGATATGCATATTTTAACCATTCATTTCAATTCTCGTGCTACTGTATGGGCGAGTTTGTTCGATATTTTATGCCATATTTTTGTTAAATCCTTTTGTAAATTATCAAAGATAATGTTATTTATGTTTCCTAGTTTGCTTGGCATACAGCCTAAAGCTCTCTAATCCGAACATTGGGGCCAATTCTTTCGCTAAGATAAAACTTATGGAAACAATTTCTTTTCACCATTTCGGATTTCTCACTTTAAATGTGGGAATAGAATCCTGTTAAAAGTATAATGTTCTATAGTAATTCCAGACATTTGCACTGCATTAGGATCACATGGCCTACAGTTTTAAAATAATAATTCTTTTTTTATGACACTTATCGAAAATAGAATTTTATGCTTGACATTATGCAAATCGTGCCCCAAACCATCGCGAGAGAAACATTCATTTGGGAACCAATTAACACTTTTTATAGCTCTCGAGATATAGCACATATTAGCTACGTAATTTTCATTATATTTGGGATTTAGAAATGAATGTAAATGAAAAATAATCTCCTCGGAAAAAAGTAATCTATGTTTCTGTGTGCCTCATTAGTACCACTTTACTTCTTTTCTTTCCCTTTTTTCACTGCAACCCGTCAAGGCCATGAATTCTAGTTGTCTTATAAGAGTTTGGCTTTGGACTAACTAATTTAAGGCTCTTACACAGCCTTCTTATTGAAAGAAAGTAATTTTTCTGAATATGTTCAAACACGGCATTTTTCGTCCTTTTTTTGTGACTTCACAGATATTATTTTACAAGCTGTGTATATATATATATTGAAATTTTGTATTTGACTACCCATTGATCTCTTCTTATGTGCTTACATATAACAAAATCGCCAACTGCAGTTTCCGTAACTACTTATTTCGTTTATTTTTTATTTTTATAATATTTGAAAGCAGATGGTGGTTGGTAAGAGGGTGTTATTTATTTTTAGACAGTCTACTATCAGTGTATATATTTTTGTTCTAACCATGTATGTATGTATTTGCTTATCATTACGCGACAGGCAACAAGTTATTTCCTCCCACACAGCGTTTACAAACACACGCATACCTATTATTATAGATACCTAACATATTACCTAAGTTATTACTCGCATTGGCGCAATCGAGGATATTTGTGATATTTGTGTATATTGGTTGTTTTTGTGTTTTAACACAACACATACATATGTATGCACAAATGTGCATAGTAAATGTATGCAAATGCAGTAAATAGAATTTTTTTTTTTTAAATAAGAATGTGCATTAGGGTGGTCCAAAAACAGTAAAATCGGAATTGTAATGCTCTCTCAACCTAGGATTGTTCTATATCGAAAAAAGTATACAGCTACTTTTTTATTTTGAAATCAAGAAATATTTAGAGGTCGCTCAAAGGGTAGAAATGGCACAGAATTCGTGGAAATCAATATTTTTCGATCAGAAAACTCTGGTTCTCTTCCGAAGACTTTCAATAATAATACCCAATTGTTTATTTAACAATTTTTGAATACTAACGATTTTTTATTGGACGCCCCATTGCATTTTTCGAAGTTTTGGTGGGTTTTTGGCGAACATATAAATTATAGTTGCGATAAAACAAATGGTTAAATAAACAATTGGGTATTATTATTGGGAATCTCCTGCAGCTGAACAAAGCTTTCTGGTAGAATAATACTGATTTTTAACTATTCTAAACCATTTATACGAAAAGTTGTTTTTCCCCATATAAAATACATGGAAAACTTTGGGCGCTTTGAGCGACCTCTAAATATTCTTGATTTCAAAATAAAAAAATAAGGATATATTTTTCCGGTATAGAACAAGAGAGGGTGAGAGCATAAAAATTCTGACTCTTCTTTTTCGCATGCATTTTGGACCACCCTAATGTGCGTATGTATCTATATATATATATGTATTATTGGTAACACGTGTAATACAATTAATTTGCTTATTAAAGCTGGCAGTTATTTATTTGTTCGATAAACATGCATGTGCATACGTTAAGTAAAAAACATGTGCTTATTTAGTAAAATATAGTTAATGCGGAAAGTGCAATAATACTTCTTGTTTAAAAGTTTTCTTCATGAACATATATAGGGGATTTACAAGACGTGTTAAGAAGCGTCGTAATGTCTTAAAATCTGCAATTTTTCAACGAAAAATTTCAGGCAATTTGTAACTCCACCAAAATGTTTTTTAACTAATAGGTAATATATTTTGGATGTTATTATACCCTAAAAATCTTTTAAAACGCCTTTAACTTCTTTTTTATATTGACAACTTCTAAGACTTTAAGATATAACGACGCTTAATACGACTTGTGAATCCTCCAAATGTCTGCCCTAGCCCTGCGAAAAAACGACCAAAATCGCCCTTTCCTCAAAGCTCTTTTAATCCTCACGAAGTAAGCTTTCGAACCAGTTGGCATTGCTATTACAAACTTATTTTCGTAACCCAGCCTAATGGGCCCACATATGTAAATACATATAAATATGTGTACAATTTGCACCTAATTCAGCCATCCCACCCACAAATTTAAATTTCAGCGCAAAGTTTCTTTCACGTGACTAACCGCCAGTTTTTATGTCAAATCAATAAAATTATGAAATAAATTATGTCCACAAAGAAACGGTGCTTGCCAATAAGCGAACAAAGCGGAGAGATATTCAAATATTTGACCAAACTATTAAGTACATTTGCATAAAAAGAACATTGAAACGTAGAGAAGGAAAAGTTTAAAGCCGCACTGAAAGTGGCCGCGCCCAACCCAACCGGAAACAAGCAAATTCACAGTATTGGCCACAGCAAAGGTTGCAACCGAAGGGTAACAAAAAAAAAATAAAAATAAAACAAAGTCAACTTAGGAGAGACCGGCAAGATGGTAAAATTGGAAAAGATATAACGATAAATTTGTGCGTATATACATTTGTATGTATAAAGATAGTAATTTAGAGCAAAAGATTCAAGAGGGAGAGATGGCAACTTCGGGTATCTGTGAAAGTATGCGGACCTCAAATGAATTAAGCGTAAACATTGTTGAAATTAACATAGCATCGATAATTCGCTGACAAACAAGTTTGCAAAAACACAACTTAGTTATGTGTCCCAAAATATTTTTGCAGACTAAAGTTGTGTTTTTTTACAAATTATCCAGTAACTTGCCAGCAACTCTCCAGTAACTTTATTTCTAAGAATTTGCTCTCATAGAAAAAATTTGCAATAAAGTACGCGAACGCTTTTCCAGTAATAATTTGCAAGTTTCATGAACAGCTGATAAATTGGTTGTTTATTCGCAGCAAATTCCTAATAAAACAATATATTTTGTATTTAAATAGGTTTATTTTGTGAAATTCAACAATAAAAGCCCACAAACAGTTTCCTTATTAGCTTAAATTTCATCCAGCAACATGCGATCAGCTGTTTTTAGTACTGGCAAATTCTTACAAGTAAAAATTTATCCAGTAAAATCCAGTAAAAACTTGCGACTTCAACTGTCATTTTTCGCTCTCTCAATTTCCCCTACTTTGCAAGTTTTTGCGTACGAAAACGCCAAAACATGAAAATTCGTAAAAACTTTTACTGGAAATGAGTAAAAAAACGCAACTTAAATGAAGTTGTTTTACATTAAAAGAGGTGAAAACGAAATAAATGAATGAAAATGAAGGAGAAGGCTTAAAAGTTATGGTAAAAATTATATTCCCGAAAAACTTACATACATCTATACGGAAGCAGTCCAAAACAAATGCGAAACATAATTCTTGTTATTTATTTCTAACTTTAGCAAAATGAAAAAAAAAAAATTGCCAATTAATTTTTCCTAGTACTTGCCTCCACAAACCATTACCCCCACCCCGTCGAAATATAGTAGATATACATATACAAACAGCACCGTATTAACTTTCGTGTTTATTAAAATACGGATTAACATCGCAGACAGCGCTAATTTAATAATCGACTTCGTCGCCAATTCGCTTATTAGATTTGTGTAAAGACGAATTAGTGAATGCTTAAATTGGCCGCGAAACCTAAGATTTATCAACAAAAAATTAGCAAACAAGGTAAGAAAATGCGAAGCACGCGATGTACATTATGAAAGCTGCGAAACCGCCACCTGTTTCCTAATTCGCCACGTTTTGTTTTTATCGAAGCTTCCTCAAAGAAATTTCGTGCACAATTCGCCAGCGGATATTGGCAGAATTATCCCCAGAGTTTTTGGCGTTACAAAACAATTTCCACATGCATACATACACACCTACATGTAATGAGTCTCCCTGCAGGAAAAGCTCGACTAGAAAGTAGGATTTAAATTTTCTCAGCGTAATTTCGATTTTGGAAGATACTGTTGCCAGAGAAACATTTCATTAACCTTCCGTTACTACTACTAGATAACGTTGATATTTTGGATTTGAATAGATCGATTGGGTTGTGGTTGTTAAGGATGATATTTCTAGTCCTGTGGTGCTCTGGACATTCGAGGCGTGCGTTGAGTTGCGTTTGTATGCCCAAGGCGAAGGCGGCAAGATACAAAGATTTTTTCTTTTTCTATGGTAGTTGGGTATATGGCAGGTGTATTGTTTGTGTTAACAGTTGAGTAATGGTGAAGTTTATTGAGTGCTCTTTTTTGGCGTGTTGTTGTTTTCGGTACTGCTGAAGACAAAATCGCGCTAGATCGGTTTTCTCTATAATGGGGCTGATGATGGTTGGTGCTTTGCACGCAGACTTCGCTGCATTATCTGTTTCCTCATTACTGGTTTTGTGTATTGGGACTGGTATAAAATATCACGGATAGCGTTTATAGTGTCCCAGTTGCTGTTGGATATATTTTTTATGGCTTCTAAAACTGAGAGGGTGTCGCTGAAGATTTCAGCCTTCTTCTTCTTTTTTGGGCTATATGAAGCGCCTCCATTATAACCGCGGCTTCCGCAGTAAATATTGACGCGGTAGATTGCATTGTGTAGTTTGATAACGTATGACCGTTTGCGTCGACTGCTGCGTAAGCGGTGCTATGTTCTGTATAGAGTATTTCGTAATGTTGGTTTTTAAATTCGGACAGTTGTTGATTGAATAGTTTTGCGTACATTGTGTTAGGATTTTAGTCTTTTTTATATCTTGCTAGCTCTGTATTGCATGTATTTGCATCAAAGAGTCAGTGCGAGTATTTTTTGATATGATGGTTGTGCATTTGATGTATTTCGTTGTGGTCTTTAAGAATGTTGTGTATAGCTGAGAGGAGTTTTGGTTTTTTTTCTTGTAGAGGATGGCTTTATTGGTGTCGTTGTCGATTACTGAGTTATTTTGAAACAGGATTTTCGATAGTAGTCTGAGTCTGTCGAGTCGGAGATTCTGTCTTCCAGTGTGGGAAGGCCTGCTTCGGTCAACATGTTGTTTATCGGGGTGGTGACAAACGCATAAAGGCTGCTCCTGATGGCTGGTGGTATGAGGGCTTGATGATGTTTAGAGTAGTCTTTGGAGTACTTCCGTATAGAAATAGAAGATGTATTAAATATTTGCATATGCGGGATGTTACTCCTTGTTAAAACGCCAACCCCTTGCTTGGCGTAAGTATTTGTGATGTGGTTGGGGAAGTAGGCTGTGTAGTTTTTTGGAGGTATAGGGGTAAAGCTCTTGGGACATCTGACAGTGGGTTTCTTGAATCGATATAAGCTGTGGTTGGTGCTCGTTTCTGAGAAGTTCAAGGTTTCAAGAAGTTCAAAAACTTTGCGCAACCCAAGCAACCGTTTCAATATCACAAGCACGCATGGGTTTGTTTAGACTCACACTTCATGTTTAGTAGATTTCTCGCTGGGTATATTAAGTTATCACATTTACGTCAGTGCATATACATACATACATATGTATATGTAAATACATAAACAAACAGGAGGCAATGTATAAATTGAGTAACCTGAGACGACAGTAAACTGGAAGTGAATAAATTTGCTTCGTAACCCCGTTATTAGTATCACTCAAAAAAAAATGGCATTAAGCAGACAAATAACGGA
>NW_016159039.1:61373-67725 GCF_001687245.7 Rhagoletis zephyria
TCATTTATGTATACATTTGTCTATATCTATCTCGATTCGTTTTGGCTGTTACAAACAACCGTTATGTGAACAAAATTAATATACCCTTGTGCACAAGTGCGCTCGGGTATAAAAAAACAAGTTGCTAATGAAGAAAATCGATGGCTGATCTATGGAAAAGTGATGTATATATGGGCTATGAAGAATTTTGTTAGCTTTCGTTTGCCTTATTTCGTATTTTCAGACGGGTGAAAAGCTCTATGCCTATAACTCCTTATGCAGCCCCTTTACTTGATAGAATATCTGCCACTTTATTGCCCATGATTCCGCTTTGTCCCGTTAGCCAAACGAGGCGACTCCAGTTCCTGGGTACGTTGAGTATTAAGAGCTGAGGACAATCGCACACCAGTTTTGCGCTGACACTTGACGAGAAGCAGAGTGTATGTATTCTGCATATTGTGGCAGACGTACTTCAATTGCGTGCACAGAGATAATATTTCACATGCTATTTAAAAGGATCCTTCGACGCCTTGGTCGATTTAGAGCCATCAGTATACCAGAAATAACTAGCCAAATAGCCAATGGAATATTACGTAGCGATATGTAGATAAATACATCTGTATGCCTAAAGTACTGTCCATCTAAAATTAAAAAAAAAGACTACCTAACCCGTGTAGAAGACTCCGATAATCATACATACATACATACATATAGTATAAAACATTTATGAACTTTGCTAGTACTGGAACCTTTTGGCTTCATGTTGCTCGTTCGCAAGTTTTCTTTATGACTTTCCGTTTTGATACTGTGATGTCTCAAAGTTTGTAAATTGATCTAAGTGACAATATTGCTAAATTGCGATAAGAGTTGGGCATAGTTGCACAGGCTTGGACTGAAACATGCCAACTAATAGACACGGCAACAACAATTGTGCAGCCTGGGTTGATTGACTGACGAATGGCCTGGTATGCTATGTGAAAGCTACACAAACGCATGCTCATATTTATTTACTAACTTGCTAACTTACGATTGTTACCCGTCGTTTGTCGAGAAGTCAACTGTGGCGATTCTTTCTACTGTGTAACTATCTATGTATGTACATTAGGGTGGTCCTTAAAAAAATCATATAAACAATTTCTTCGGTCTCACCCCGTCAATCGGCAATACCACGGTCACAGATATCACATATAAATTGTGGTCCCGATCGGAGTCGGTTAAGGCGTGTCGCAAAGAGGTCAACGGCCAGATGCCTCTATGGACTCAAAAAATTAAAAATATTTTTTTTTTTATTTAATACTCAAAATCGATACTACTAAAGTCGAGGATATCACTTATAAATTTTGGTCCCGATTGATGTCGGTTAACACGTCTTCATTGGGTAATCTGAACTTTGACCACTGTGCGACACGCCTTAACCGACTTCAATCGGGAGAAAAATTTGTATGTGGTATCTTTGACTATGGTAGTATCGAAAACAAAGTATTTTAATTTTTTGAGTCTCCATAGAGAAATCTGAACTTTGCCCCCTGTGCGACACGCCTTAACCGTCTCCAGTCGGGACCAAAATTTATATGTGATAGGAAATCTGATGCAAAAATTTGCTTCCCACATTTAATGACCACCCTAATGTACATAAGTGCTTGTAGTAACAAGAAAAAAACTTTCCATCACTCAAGTAGTGGTACGAGTACCAATTGTTTACGCTTCATTCAGAAGGCGTTCACCATATTACGCACATTCCATTTAATTTATTATTATTTGTTGTTATTGTTTATTTTATATTATTTTTGCGGAGCATCCAGCAAGTTTCGATGTGAGCCTGAACACAGCATATATGTACATATGTACGTATACTTGCTTGTGGGATTTTTCTTTAAATTAATAAGTTTTAGGGGAATTAGAATATCATCGGTAATTTAGGTTTAACTAAGCACGAAGTACTAAGTAGAAGAAAATAATTTAATAACTTGCAATATGACCTTCGACTAATATTAGGAAGAAGTCTTTAAGGAATTACGTAAACAGGACGAAAGTTTTTTTTTTTTGTAACAAAACAGCCTTTAGGACAAATGCAAACATTTGGCACAGAACCTGTTATTTTTCAAAATTTTCTCCTGTTAAAATTTGACTTTTTTAATTCTTTCAACAGAAAACAAAAAAACTGGAATGATTAATTTATTTGTCAAAAATTATCAGTCCTATCGGAAAGTGATGTAATACGGTTTATGGAGAATTTCGCTAGCTTTCATTTGCCGTATTTACTATTAAGTTTGTTAAATTGGTTCATAAGATGAAACATGGGTATTGGATAGGAGCACCCGTGGAACAAAAAACAAACACAAATTTATGATGCAGTGTAATCTAATGAAATATAATTTGAATCCGAATCTGAAGTCCGTTTGACAAATAGACCTCCTAAATTTCGAGTAAATTGCGAAAAACCGAAAAAATTGCAAAAAATGCGCAATTCACATGTCGGTGGGTGGGTCTGATTAAATACACCGACAACCGTTTTTTTTATGTGCCGAATTTTCGGCAATTATTATTTTTTGGTTTTTCGTAATTTCCTCGAAATTTATGAGGTGCATGAGTCAAACGCATCCCAGATTCGGATTCAGTGGGTCAAAGCACACCCCACTTTTTCGGGGGTGTGGTGTAATCAATGCTTCTAAAATGGTTTAAATTAAAAAAAAAAAATCCAAACATTTGACGGAATACAGTGCCTCCTATAATTTAATTTCTTTCAGGGATGAGTTTCAAACGTTAACTCATAGGAGTTTGCAAAGGCTGCATATTTGATCGTTGCGGATTTTGTTTTTGATAACACGAGTGGGGTTCGCTTTTTATAAGTTATGCACAGCTAGATGTATTCTTCGTGGGATAGCCACCTTAATCTAATCTAACAATGAAAAAATATATAGTACATACATATGCACATACGCATATGTTCGTACTAACCATGTCATAGCAGGTTTCATTCGATTCAACAATACAAGAGATTGCATTGAAATACTTGCATATTTGTAAATAATTAACTGCACTTGTTGCTCATTTCCATTATTAGCTACTAGGTACTGTGCACGTTACCGGCGTTTTTGTCGGCAGTTCAATTGTTGTTCATGTCATTTATGTATTTGTCGGTTGCAATTGTTGTACATTTGTTATTTGTTGTTGTATATTAATAAATATTGTTGGCATTGCGCTGTCATACACATTACATTACATTGCGCATACATATTACTGCTACTAAACATGACAAATTGGACAAAGTAGTCATAAAAAATAGCATGTACGAATGAACACCGACCAGGAATGTGCGGAATGAAATAAATTGTTGAGTACTCAATGAAGTCGATAATGTGTATGAATGAATGAGTTTGAGCAGTAATGAATGTATGAAGTGTACAAAATTAATTTAACTATTGAAAAATTAAAACAAAAAAAAACGAAAAAACAGTGTGCAGTCTATGAGAACTAATATCACTGCATTGTGTCAACAAGATTTATGAATGAATTGTAGCTTACAAAATGAGCAAATGTTAAATCATTGTGGAAACGTACAATGGAATTAGAAAATAGGAATACTACATAGACAACATAAAAACACCAGATCAGAGGAAATTACGATCGTCGCCAATAGCTGCTAAATGCATATCATTGCTAAAATTGACTTATTAATATGCACATCAATCAGAAAAGTGTGAATGGAATGCATGGAATTTTTTAAAAACTCAGGCACAAATACTTCAACATTACGCATATGTTCCACTACACACATACATACATATGTACAGTGGTCGAAAAAATTATAGCCGCACCACATTTTGACAAGTTTTAGCATATTATTATATTTTTTTGTTATTTTGTTTGGATTAATTTTTTATGAAAATGTAGTTTATTCTTTAACAAAAGTTTCAAGTTTCAAGCTTTGGGAACTATTTAAAAAAATCCAACGAACTTTCGTGAGCATTTCGAGCTTTTTTAATTAGGTTTCCTAGAAAGATTCTGAGTATGTAGTTTTGCAGTCCATTGAAATCTAATACAGTACAAGTTTCAAATAGCTCAAAATTACCGTTGATTTTTTCGATTTAGTTTTGTGGCATTTGCTTCCATATAACGAATACACAGAATTTAGTTTTATATGGAAAAAACCGTAAAAACTTGTACTTTATTCTACTAGAATTCAATGGACTCTAGGAAATCTAATTAAAAAAGCTAGAAATTTTTATGAAAATTTGTTGAATTTTTTTTGAATATTGCACAAAGTATACAAATTGGATTTAAACGGATTTTGTTAGAGAATCAATTATAGTTTTATAAAAAAATATCCAAAATTAAATAACATGTTAAAACTGGTAAAAATGTGGTTCGGCTATAATTTGCTCGACCACTGTATGTATGCATGTGCTTCATTTCGCATTCGATACTCAAGTTATCAGATATCTTGTGGAATTTATTTAATAGAAGTCCATAAATTGATTAGATATGTAAATTTATTAAATAAATAGAAAAATGATCGCACAATTACGTTTTTAAACGCCAGAGATTTCTACGTAATTATTCAGCGATAATAGAATATGTTTGTATGTACATATACATATGCACATACCATGAAAATATATATACTTATATCATTAGCAAATTAACACGAACAACGAATATCACGTGCTCGTCTCAAAATACATAGAATATGGAAGTAAGCAATTAACGACTTTCATAAGTGGTACTGCAGTACGAGTACTTTTATATGCACTTGCTACTGATAAGTTTTGCATTGAAGTGTTTGAGAGATAAACACTGATATTTTGTTGCAGGTTATCTATCTTATCTATTACACTTAACTCATTTTGCGGTTCTTGTTTTTATCAAGGTAGACCTCGCATTACGAAAAAAAAGTTTAGTGCCCGTCAGTTTTATTTGAAACCTATGTATGTCGAGAGAAAATTTTGGGTGCACAATTTTTTTAGGAATCCTTTAAAAATTGTTAAATCGAGGTTTTTGCTATAACTTTCTTATTTGATATCCGATTTTTTAAGTCTTTATGTCGCCTAAAAGGCTTTGACAATGGTTCAATTAAAAAAAAAAGAAACTATATTTTTGCGGCCTCTGGTTGATGTAACAAAACAAAAAAATCAGTTCATATATGATTCCTCGTACCAAAAAAGGAAAAAATACTTATTTTTCGAAATTCGCAGGCTCGAAATGAATTTAAGACTCATTGTTTCACGTAGAGTACATACAGTGAGGAGCAAAAGGGTTCAAAGATTTAACTCAAAGAAAAAAGGAAAAAAAATCAAATCTTCTAACTTTTCATATGAATTTTTAAAACACTTTTGAGCATGCAGTCCCTCAACTCATGAAATTTTGGTATACTAAGGTGCAAGTTTGAGGACTCTAAAAAAAAGCTTTGATTTTTTTTCTTAATTTTTTTTTTTGATGATACATAGTCTTTAGTATAGTTTTAATATGAAAAACGTTTTAATATTAACAAAAAAAAACATTTTGACACTTTCACTCCTCACTGTATGTATGCATTTTTACAAGCTTTTTTATATATTTTAATCTATATACCAAAAACATTTATACATTTTCGATTGCTCTTCATTTTCGTACAATTTTCGTACATAAACAAAATTTTTATATAGGAGAAAATGCTCAAAACCCTCGGCGAAAAAAATCTCAAAAATCAACGGTATATTTTGGCCACTTATTGTACTAAAATTTAATGGGGTAGAAAATTGTATAACCAGCATTTTTCTAAAAACTGTGGTTGAAAAGTTAAAAAGTTTAATATAAAAATTTAAAATTTTATAACAAATTTTTTAAATTGTATAACGAATTTTCTAAATTGTATTACAAATTTTTAAAATTGTATAACAAATTTTTTAAATTTTATACAAAATTTTTAAATAGTGAAATTTTAATGCTTTAATTTACTGGCGCTAGGGTGGTACGTTAAGGTGGCAAGAGCTGATATCTGGTGTGTATGTTTCATCTGCATTGGGGTGGCTGAGGTCAATAAGCTTAGGAACAACAAGTAAGAAAGTCTAAGTTCGGGCGGAGCCGAACATTAAATACCCGGCGCAAGTATTAAATATATGTTTTTCACCTTTCCGAAAGCTACCGCTAGATGGTAAGCCGGGGTGTATCAATTTTGAGTAAATTAGCGTCCTTAAATTTCGAATTATTAAAGTTTCAAGCATTTCTGAAATTTACCGCTATATATAAGGCGGCCGTAATTTTAGTCCGATTTCAATAATTTTCAACGTTTTGCTTTTATTTGGCAAGCACAATAAAAATACCGAGTTTGGTACAAATTGGTAGAACGGTTACTGATATACATATATGTGATCATAAGTGGGCGGTGCCACGC
>NW_016159039.1:71729-99143 GCF_001687245.7 Rhagoletis zephyria
AAAAAAAAAACAATAATACTTTACACTGCTCCTTCTAAACACCTTTTGAACTGTAAAACAGTTATTCAATTCGGTTAACTAACACAATAGAACGGTGTGGCAAATCTGTTCAAAAATATTTTTGAAATAAATCTTTTTTAAACCTCTCTTGGTTGATACTTTATTGAAATATTTCATCTAACTTGTTTATTAAATTTATTTTGACTTCCTGAACAGGTGGCAACCGTCTTAAAAGCAATCTTCGGAATGAAGATTTCTCGTTTGACACCGATATTCAAATATTTCATTAAACTAGTTAATTAAACTGATTTTGTATTTATAAACACGTGGCAACCCTCTTCAAAAATATTTTAGAAACACAGCTTTCTTAAACCCCTCTCATCTGATACCCATATACAAATATTTAACTTGTTAATTAAATTGATTTTAAATGTTTTTAGCAGGTGGCAACAACCTTAAAAGTTATTTCGAAATAAATCCTTCTAGAAGTCCTTTCGTTTGATACCCACATTGTTGTTTTATTTTTTTAGCCTATTAATTGATTTTAACCTTTGAAAAAGGTTGAAACTCTCTTCAAAAAAATATCCTATATGATGATCCAGTTTTCATTCCAATCCGTTCAGCCGTTTTGTGTGTGATTTAACCACAACTTCCAAACTAACACATTTATAATATCAGTAAGATGGATGAGGAACTTCTTTTTTGTCTATAAAGGACGAGAGATGAAGCCAAATCACCTCAACACTGAAACGAGTAGATTAGATGAAGGTGCACTTTTCATTATTTTCCTACCAGAGAGATATACGAATCTGGCAAACCACTTAATAGACCAACAAAATATGTGCACCATATGTGAGTCAAGGATACCCAAGGAGTAGAAAGCAAAGTAGGAAACATCAGTGCGACGACAGATAGGAAGCAGGCCCGAACATTTTCATAAGAAGTTGCGTTTTCTCTGAAATTACTGCAGAAAAGGTTATCGATGCTGCAAAGAGTGTCATTGAACGAAAAACCTTGGGTATGAATTTAAATTCAAACTCTATTGGACTTTTAGTCAAACCTCGGAAAAAATGCTGGAGCAAAATGTTGTTTATCCACTCGAAAGTTAAGAATGTCTCAAAGAGATTGAAAAAAAAAATGCTTTATGCATATTCGAAGATTAGTAGAATCGATCGAGGCTATGTAGTTAAATTAAACCGCTGGCAGAAGATAGCTGACAAATGTAGGCCTGCAACTGGGACATCCAGGTAAGCGGCTCTCCTGGAATTTCTGGAGTCTATATGTATTGTGATGAGTGGCGGGTGCAATCGTCAAATATCTATCTAGGAGTAGAGGTTTAGAGTGAATATCTATTCGCAAAAGATCATTTTAAATTCTTGAAACTAAATTGTGTCTAGAAGATCGAAAAGAAATGGGAAATTTCATATAGAACCACGCAAAATAGACATTCAAAGCATATAAATTCCATATACCTACAGGGTAGTTTGCATGTGGTTCTATGCAAAAAGACAAAAAATGTGGCTGCTAATTTCAACAAGTGTCAAACAATAAATACACATACCACAGCTGTATTAGCGTACTGACAAGCGTACTGACATTTTGTATAAATAGAAATAAATCTAACGCAATGATAACCTCAACGGATTCATGCAACACAGGACCGACACTTGTCACTTATTCATTCATATGCAAAATTTGAGTTGAGCTCAAAGGAACAAGCGAAATAAATTTCATGCAGCTGCTGGCAAACAAAGCTCACGGAAGTCAGCATCATTACGAAGGCTTCATTATTATCATATGTATGTACATGCAAAGGTATGCATGTTTGCACATACAGTATGCGTGATATATTTACATACTGTATGTATATATATATAATATATATATATATTATATATGCATATATGTATGTACTTGAACAACTATAAATATGTATATACATATATGCACTTTTGCTATCATCATTATCTTCAATGCACTGAGGTTTTGTATATTGAAACACACATCAAGTTTAAACTGAGGTGTTAGTTTTAGAATTAAAATTAATTTTACTCGTGCAAGCATGCATATACTATATGGGGGCGTTCCATGCCAAAATGGACGGGGTTCACACTTGATGTGTTTGATTTGTTTGACGGATAAACATAAATAATAAATAAATATGAAATTTGAGCTTAATTAATACATATTTAAAAACTTTACAGCACAAAAACAAAAAGAAATCGATTTAATACTTTTCGAAATATATCGAAAACAACAAGGGAAAATGAAAAAAAAAAAATCAAACATCAAAATTCTTTATGAAGAGAAATATTTTTAATTTTTTTTTTTTAATTTTTCCCATACAAATATTTTGATAAAAAAATTAGTTTTTGAAAATATACCATCTCAAAAAAAAAATGAAATGGGGTGCACTATACAATAATTTGAATTATGATTTTTTTTTACACCGAAGTTGAGTAAAATGAGTAAATTGCAAATTTACAAATTTTTAATTTTTTTTTAGAATTTTTTTGAGTATGCAGTTTTGTAGTCCATTAAAATTAAGAAAGTATTAAATCGATTTGTTTTTGTGCTGTAAAGTTTTTATTTAAGTTTTATTTAAAATTTGTATTTATCCATCAACCCAAAAAATTTTAAACAAATCAAACACCTGAAGTGTGAACCCCCCCCCATTTTGGTATGGAACGCCCCATATGTGTGTATGTACAGATTATATTTGTAAAACAATATTTAATCACACATGTAGGTATGCTTGTTCCATATGTACCGTGAAATTGTGCTACAACTTTCGAACATTTTTAATAACTTTTTTAAGCTGATAAAAGCAACACTAAATATGTATGTATGTACATACATATGCATTTATATAATTAAGCTAGCAAAAAATTACACAGCGCAACAGTATTTTTGGAAGCGGATCGATTCCAACTCAGGATGAAAGACCTAAAACCAAATAGTAAAGCCTCCAAATGATTTTGCATTATCAGGTAAATTTTTTTATGGCTATATTAAGGTTGCAATTTTTTAGCTGAGTATTATTAGAACCTGTGGAGAAGTTGCATGAGAAATAATATTGTAGAACATTTTAACCTATTAGCCGTCTCACGAAAGAGTCGATTCGACACCTGTTTTTTATTGAGTCTAAATAAAATGGCATTTGGTAATCATTCAGCTCCGAGACAATGACCCTGAAATTGCTGAACAGTGTTTTAATGTTTTAATTTTTTGGTAGATTTAGAAAATTGCCACACCTAGAAAAAATACACNTTTCGACACCTGTTTTTTGTTGAGTCTAAATAAAATGGCATTTGGTAATCATTCAGCTCCGAGACAATGACCCTGAAATTGCTGCACAGTGTTTTAATGTTTTAATTTTTTGGTAGATTTAGAAAATTGCCACACCTAGAAAAAATACACATCTGGTAGCCATTTTGAATGTTAAAGCAAGTCCCTGTGCCTAAATTGAGACGTTTCTAATCTTTCTACCTAAATGATGTCTGTATGTATGAATAATGATGATAACTTATAACGTACAAGTATCAGATTTGTGCTGATAACAATAAAAAAAGCTGATAAGAACTGCCGACATTGTATCACTACTTAGTACATACATACATTTTATATATGTATGTATTAGCAAGCAATGCGACCATTAATTGCGAATTTAATTTAGAAGAAGTAAAAGATAAGAAGTAAAAATAAAATAAAATAGAGTGAAATAAAATTTACAAAATTAATTTAAATGGATGGAAATAAAGTAAAAAATAAAAACAAATTAAATAAGGGAAAATAAAATAATACAAAGTAAGATTAAAAATAAATACTTATAAGTATATAGCAAGGTTTCAAAAATCGTGTTTTTGCAAAAATGTAAGTTTTACTGCGGATTCCGGTATTCTCCAGTAAAAATGTTTGTTTTAAAAGATCTTTGTTTAAGGCGACAAACTTCATATTACCCACAGCATTTGTGAGCTTTGCATAGACCGTGCGGCCTTTAAAACGGGGTTTTATTATATCAAAACGAACACGAAGTTTTACACATGTTGAGCTAGACCTAAACACTAAATCTGAACGAAATGTCTAAATTGTGTATATTCCATGAAGATATATGTATATTAGAGGTGCCCTTTTTAAATCGATTAAATCTAAGATCGATTAATCTGACCCTTCCGATACGAATTTTTAGTTTCAATCGATCCGTGAATCGATTCAAAAAATTCGAGAATCGACATTCGATTTTTCCTCAATTTTTGCATATTGATCTACGGTTTATTTCAGAAAATCAATAAAATTTTCAAGAAATTTGAATTGGAGGCTGGTACAAAAAAAAATAATGCGGCTTGACATCTCCTATATTTCTAACTTCTGAGAGTAAACGCCAAAGAATTCATTGACCTGCCTCTCTTTTTTCTCCGACTATAAGGGGCTCCTCGGGGAAGCCTCTTGGAAATATCTCTACAAAAATGATGGCTAATACTACAACAAAAAATCGAAAATTCGGATTTTCCAACTTTATGGAAATTTTCTTAAAAATTTTGCACTCCTGAATTAGTACTTTTAGAAAAAATTTGAGTGAGTATGCAGTTTTACAGCAAATCTTTTTTAAAAAGCGTAAATAGCGAAAACAAAAAAAAAAACTAAAAGGCGTCCGTATTGCAAGAAAAATCTACATGTATGCGTAAGTTCGAAGTAAAACAAACAAATTTTTCTCATTTCTGATCAAAACAAAATTTAAGCATTTCCTTAAGTAGGTTTGATGATGAATTTCACTAAGCATTAAATGACAAAAATTTTAATGACAATATTGGGCATTACGTTCAGCCATTAATGCGAGTCATGCAACATCGCAAAGTGGCATTTTTGGTGAAATGGCAACTTTGCGCAAAAAATTGTATGAACGACCTATCGCAACTCCGGATTGCAAATGTAATTTTTTTTTAAACGCTGCACATAACTGAAAAAGAACACATTTTTATCGTTACATACATTGGCATAAATTTTTTGTCATTTTTTTTTTCAAAGTATTTACGAATTGATAGCTTTTGAACAAATCTGGATATTGAAATCGTTATGAAAAATGTATGTATGTATGCTTTCAAAATTACAAAAATAGTTTGACCAGATCGCTGTGTTCTTTTTCTTTGTAAAAATTAAGTAAAAGGCTTTATTTGTCCAAATATATGAACCGATCTTGGGAGATCGATTTATTTTTTGCTGATTTCTTCCAGCATCGATTATTTTTATTTCAATTCGAATCGATTCAAAAATCGATTTTTTTTTATTCGATCTGGCATCTCTGATGTATATATGATGTAATTTTGGACGAGTTTCTGTCATCCTTTGGCAATTTTGGTTTGGAGGCAAACTGGTTTCGGCGATGTGCCATCTTCAGTGTCATTTTTGTTAAGGTTCTTCCGTGTCTTTCCTTCTGTGTTCAAACAAAAGGATTCTTAACAGTTTTTCGTTTGATACCCATATTTAATCCTTCCTAATTTGACTTTTCCCAACTTCTAACCCAGTTCCGGTATGGTGTTATTAGACCGGTTGATTTCTTCTTCGTTCATTCGCCTTGCATGAATTTTGTGTTTGCTTTATATGATTTGACAGCAATGTTGCCACTTGAAAATATGTTTGGGTACCAAAATGCCAAAGAGGTGGCAACCCTCTTTAAAATATTTTCAAGCTAAAACCTTCTTAAACCTCTTTCATCAGACATCCATATTGTGATACATATTTTAATTACCCAATTCGCCTTATTCAAGTTGAATTTGACTTTTTAAACAGGTGGAAAACCTCCTTCGTGCTGCCATTTCAAAATCATTTTGATTAATACCTATATTGTAATAAATAATTCATTTAACTCGTTAAAAAATGTAATTTAATCGTTTAAAAGCTGGCAACCCTTTAAAATAAAAATAAAACGTCATTGAACATCTATGAACAGTCCATGCCCTTTACTTTGACATCTCGGGTTTGAAAATAGAATGAACTAGATATACGTAAGTGCTACAAAAACACACATACTCAATTTCCAACTGCATTTATGGTGAGTATGAAAGTTGTCAAAAAATAAATTGCATTTTTGAATTCAACTCCTTCAAATTCACTAACAGCCAGTTTCACGAAAGCAATTTATGTGAATTTTTTTTTTTTCTAATTTATTAAAAAACCTGAAAGAAAAAAAATAATTTTTCACTTAAATTGCTGGTGAAACCATTTCAATTTTTGGAAGCATCGAATTAGAAGGTATGGTTTGGGCGAATGAAAACCAATAAAGCCAAAATTTCGCCGCCTTACAAACTTGATGATTATAACATGTCACTGGTTCGCGCTATAAGAGGAGATTCTTGACCTTGACATGATCGACGACAGACATCGTAAGGCCTGTGCAGAATCATTATCATTTTTCTGGTGTCAACGACAACATCGCTGCTTTTTAAATATAAATATGACCGGAGGACCAAATATGACGATTCCTCGACGTTAATAGAAACTAGTACTGTGAATAGGTGGGTGGTCAAAAATTCCACGAATAACACGTGACGTCAGATGATATACCACCTTCAATTCGAATGAGCTACACAAACTGGCATTACATACTATTCACCTTATCTCTACAACTGTATGACTCCCTCTTTATTGACTATCGATCGGTTCAATGTTCACATCAGGACACATATTGCGTAATAACCCACTTATGATGCTTTAGTTGTGTTTTTCCCACATTTTTGCGGTGAAGTCGACATACATATAAAAGTGGCAAAAAGAAAAGCAAAAACATTTATTGCAGATATGTACAAAATGTAAAGCTGCGATCAGCAACGCTTCGTCAATTTGGAAAAAGAGTCGAGAGTCGATCGATGCCATTACAAAGAAGATGATGATAATGATTACAATTGTGCCATTGTTTATCTCTATATTTATTGAATAAGTCTGTGCAACGTCAGAACATGCAACGAAAAAGAAAACGAAGAGCCAATTAACGTCACAAAGAGATGATCTCACAAATTTGAACGATGAACAGAAGAAGGTGTGAGTAAAATCATAGAAATTACGCTAAAAACCAAAACAAAATGAGAAGATAAATACAAAACGAAAAAAAAATAAACTAAAGAAAAATTAAAAATAAAGCAACATGAAACTTTTTAATGAATACAAATAAAATATGAGCGCATATAAAGTGTAAAAAAAATGCAACAAGTGCGAACCCAAAATTAAAATATGTACATGTAATTGTTTTCACTGCGCCAGACAAATGAGCAAAATAATTTCGAAATTTATACTATGTACTTACTATGTATGTATGTATGTATGTAAATTGCTTACACCTAAATAAGTTCTTGTTTTATACGCATTTTTACTTGTGCATTGCAATTGTAACGTGGCAAAGAGTAAATTTCACATTAATTGCCATAAATTGATCCATCAATAATACAGAAGGCGAAATACTACATATATGCATGCACATACATACATATGTGTACTTAAATATACTAATTGTCAGTCAATAAAATAAATATTTCATTGAACTGAACTGGGAGGAAATCGAATAGGTAAAATGAAATAAATATTCGCAAAATTTTGCTATAAACAAAAAAAAAAATATAATAAATGCATATACAATAGGCAAGTTGGAGACGAACTGCGGCGAACGGTAGACCAGTATGGCAAGTAGCGGGCGGGAGACCGTAAAGGGTGACGCTATTCCATACAAGGACGTACGGTGACTAGCGCATGAGAGTTTTGTTAATGCGATCGCTTGCTAGCGACGACTCACTGAAATTAAAATGACTTTGGAGAAATCAAGTATTTTGCAAAATTGTTGTAGTTGTTGTCGTGATATTGACATTAGTTATAAATAGTCGCCGGCGTGTGCTAAAAATCCAGACCATGCATAGCGAGTCGAAGAGCGATAAAATAATCAACAATAAAACTTGTATTTATGTATAGACTTATTTTTACAGTTAGCTGAAACTTATTTTTGTAATTTCACAACTAATGTCGGATTACCATTTGGCTGTAAATGACACAAATTTTAATATAATAAAGGTGAACATTAACAGCGCGAAAGTCTTTCGTAAGACAATTGTCAATTCTGGCAACTATCTTCAAAGCTCTTTACGGTCTTTCGAAAGACAAATTGAAATATTTGCTAACGAGGAGGTCTTGGCGTCATTCTGCTCCCCTTTAACTTAGTCAATAAGTTCTTTAAAAATTAAATTAATTTAAAAAATATGTATGTATATATTTTATTAAAAAAAAAAATGAAAAATAATAAATAAAAGAACATTAAAAAATGAAACTAAAGCAAATCTACAAAAAAAAAACATTTATTAAAACCAAATTAAATAAATAAATGAAAATAATTTAAAAAATTAATTAAATGAAAAAAACTAATTTTTTTCTTTTTAAAACGATGAAATCTAAGAGAAAATTAAATTAAAAAATAATAAAATTAAAAAATAAAACCTTTCTAAAAATTTTATGAAATTGAGAATATGAATAAAAAATAATTTTTCTTTTTAAAATAATAAAATCTTAACAAAAAAAACTTAAATGAGATACGTTTCTAAAATTTAAATGAAATTAAACAATATATATTTTTCTTTTAAGACAATGAAATCTAATAATTCAACGAAAATTATAATTAAAAAAAACATTAATGGCGTGTACGTTTCTACCGAAAAATTTGCCTTTTCATTGCCCTCTCAGCACAAACACTATGAACCGGGCAATGAAAAGGCAACATTTTTTGTAGAAACGAAAGCGCCATAAGTAAAATGAAAATAGCTGTCCGAGGGTTCGAACCAGGATCTCTCGAATGGCACACCGGTGCTTTACTCACTCAGCCATTGCGACCCAGCCAGCAAAATAATCCAAAAATCGATCCGAAAAGGAAAAAAAGTGGAAAAAATGGGGATTTTTTTCCAGTTACCTATTACATTTTCGGATACTTTGACAGTCAGTTTTGCAGCTCTCCAGTATGCTAGTATGCAGCTCTCAAGAAAAGCAAAAACTACATATAAAATAACGTTCAAGAAATGACTAGTAAAATTTCTTGTGTAAAATTTTCTTGAGGCAGTACACAGCTCTTAAGAAATTTGCTTCGCTTTCTACTACGGTTTTCTAAAGTTTTTTGTGAAAAAAGAGCACAAGGCAACCCATGCTTGCAACAGAAATATATCGTCACCTGAAATGCAAAAAGACGTAGAACATCGTAATTGAAATGGAAAAAGTCCTAACTAATATTTTTATATTTTTTTTCATTAAATGATGTGGGAGTTATAATTCCATAAAATCCATCATATCGTTCAAAAACTGAAATTTTAATTTTTTATTAGTCACGACTTTTTGTATCTCAGCGACGATGTTTGTTACGTCTTTTTGCATTTCAGCTGACGATATGCTCGTTTCATTATTTCTTGAGGAAAGAGTGGGGCAACAGGCTGTGAAGTATCAGGTGTCAAAATTCCTTGGATACACACACGAAATAATAGCAATTTTTTGCTTGACCGTTTTCTTGAGAGCTGTATACTGGCCTTAAAGTGTGCGGCAGAAAGGTTTGCACAGACAAGTACCGAAAATTGTAGTGAAACGGATACGTTTTTGGCCGTTTTTTTGCAATTTGTCTGATTGAGGTTTTCGTTCAATGCACTTACACTTACTTCAATGCACTTTACAGATGTTTTTCATGAAAAAAAATTAAGGAAGCTCCTGACGGCATTCGAACTTGGCACCCTCTGGAAGCTAGCAAATAGTGGCACGCTTCTCTGCATGCCCAACCACAGCCGACTACATATAAATGCTTTCAAATGTTCAGCATTAACAAATAAAATACAATTATTGCTTTCAAATAACATCATCTTTATCGAAGATACGAAAAAACGCGTTGGTTTTGGACGTACTTTCATACCCGTACACCCTCAAAATTTACGTTTCTCGGCTGGATTTACTTCCTTTTTTTATATTATTGTTTGTGAAAAAAAAACTTTAAGTTCGAAAATAAGTGATATTTTCAGCAACGACATTCATAGGCAGTCGGTCACCACCTACCACGACTCCCGGCCTATGAATGCCGTGATCGGAGCTCAATCACCACCTGTGGCAGAGACGGAGCTTCAACTGCCCTGGCCCAGTTATGGTCTGGATACTCTAGCGACCTCTAAATATTTTTTCGATTAAAAAAAAATATATATATGGGTATACTTTTTCGATATAGATAGAACAATCCTAGGAGGTGGTAGCAGTCAAGTTCCGACTCTACTCTTTTTGGACCACCCTAATGTACATACATATGAACCGTGGCTTCAGTTATGTTAACTGATAATGAATTAACGCTAAACTTTTTATTAGGGCGGCATTAATAGAAGTTTTAACAAGAACAACTATAACAACAAAAACCAAAACAATAACGAATACAGAGGGACTTACTGACCAAGAAATCAACATATAACGACAATAATAAAAAATTACAAATTACCACAACAATAACAGCAAAAACCAAAATCACAACAGCATTTATTCAAGAAGATATTCACGCATACCAGATATGTTTATACATGCGCATTAGGGTGGTCCTTAAAAATACCAACATCTACAAAATAAAGACATCCACGAAAATTTCAGAATTGTAAACAAATTTGTTTCTAATAAATTTTACATATTATTGAAACTCTCAGAAAATTTTTCAACAACGCTCTATCTAAGAAAACTTTTCAAGAACGCCCTACTTCAGAATTTGATTGAAAATCGCCCTATCTCAGAATTTGATTGAAAAGCGCCCTATCTCGGTTGCCGATTAAAAAAGCCTTATCTCAGCTTATTTTCAATGTATTTTGGTTTAAGATAGGACATTTTTGAACCGAATTCTGAGATAGGGCGATGCCTACATATTTTTTTTTTTAATTTTTGTAGATGTCTGTACTTTGTACGTAAAGCCAAATAAAGGGGTGCACCATTTTGTTGATATTTTAAGGACCACCTTAGTGTGCATACATATAAAATCAATGAACTTCGGAATCACTTGCTGTACTTGTTGCGTGCTATAAGTTTTTCAGTTGTTTAAGTTGATATGAACATTTTTCAAACAATGCAAAAGTGCATAAGTAGTGAAGGCAAAGACGGCGATAAAAAAGCGACGATGACAGCTAAGCCAAAGGAAGGAAAGCGAAAGGCCACATATGTATACGTAAATCCATAAGTTCATACATACCTACATATGTACATACATACATGCATATGTACATATGTACACGTATTAAAAGGGGCGGGAAGGCAATGATGATATAAAGAGACTATGCCCGTTTGAAGTGGGGGTGAAAGTGAAATAAAAAAATATATAAAATAGCAGAAATTCTTAAGTTGTGAATCATCAAACAACGACCACAACAACCAAGTCAACTCATACATATATTGCTGACAGGAATTGTGGTGCATTGTCAAATATGTAATAAAGCAAAGGTGTTAAATGACATTCGGGAGTGGTGTTTTGACCGAAAATAAATATTTAAGTCAGCAAAAGGTGGCGTTTGGCCGAAAAAACATGAATTTGCCAAATTTCTCTTTGGTGTAATGCAGCAAAAGAAAGTGTTGTCAACCCCAAGGAATGATGGATATCACATTGCAGCGTCGCCAAAAGATGTGGTTAATAACACACCTGGCATGTGAGAGAGCTTTATAATAACGATCTAGCGAGCAACTTCCCATAAATTTTTAGGTGTTTTAAGCATTGCATAGTAAAAATAAAATTGGATGCTATATTTACAACTAAAAAAAAAAAAAGAATTAACCAAAACCCAAACTAAAAGGGTTTAACAACCGATGGAAGTTTTGTTGTATTAAAAGTTGCATTTTAAAAATTGAGTCGCTATTGTAATTACCGCAGATTGAAAGACTAATTTGAGAAGGTGTTGCCATCGTAAAGACGATTTCACATTCTAATGACAGTCGTGTCCACGACCTTTATCTAAATACTTACATACAAACATACAGTTTTCCAGCTAATTTTTTTTTTGTTATTTTTATATAAAAATATCGTCTAAAATTTAACCAACACCGTGTAAATCACAGTTTCAAACTTTATACAAAATTTAGGAAAATTCAACAAATTTTCATCAAAATTTCAACTTTTTATTCTGATTTTTTTTTAGAAAATTTTTGGGTATACAGTTTTATAGCCCATGCAATTTAGGTCTAATGAAGAGCAAATTTCAAACGGCTAAAAAATCGAGTTGATTTTTGAGATTTTTTTAGGCTACTTTGCGGTTTTTTTTTTAATATAACAAGCGCAATTTACAAAAACTTACGTTGATATTTTGAAATTTTTTGGCTGACGGTCTCCCGCGTTTTATTTTATAAGAAATTCATACTTATATGAAAAAAGTGCAAAAATCCGTCACCGAGCTTGCACTTCATCAGACTAAAATTGTATGGGTTATAAAAGTGCAAACCAAAAAAATTTTTAAAAATTAAGAATAAAAAGTTGAAAATTTGTTGAATTTTCTTAAATTTTGTATAAAGTGTGAAACTGTGATTTACACGGTTTTGGTGAAAGTTTTGACGATATTTTTATATAAAAATAACAACAAACAAATTTGCTCGAAAAACATTACGAATATTTGAGGAAAATCATTTGGTCATTTGTTTGAGGCACTGTATATGGGCGATTCCAGCGAAAACTCGACCGCGTAAAAAAAAATTAAAAGTCCTATATCTAACTTGGCTGCTCTTTGTAATATACATATACAGGTTATNAAAATTTGCTCGAAAAACATTACGAATATTTGAGGAAAATCATTTGGTCATTTGTTTGAGGCACTGTATATCGCCGATTCCAGCGAAAACTCGACCGCGTAAAAAAAAATTAATAGTCCTATATCTAACTTGGCTGCTCTTTGTAATATACATATACAGGTTATGTAAGCGGATCGTTCGATTTTTCAAAATGAATCAAGTTAAGGACTAGGACTAGATGTGTAATAATGTTTTATTTTTTCTAAAAGAGTAGCTGACAAAACATTTATTTCAAATTATTTATAAGTTATATCAATATTACAATATGGGTATCGATCGAAATGGTTTTAAAAATTAATTACTACAATATTGATGCCAATAAAAAAGGCATTTAAAACCTTTATTTCTAAACTACATGTAGGAACGTTGCCACCCGTCTAAAAAATCAAGTTTAACCTGAATAAAGGCAATTAGAAAATTGAAATATGTATGAATCACGATATGGGTGGCACATGAAAAAGGATATGGTTCCAAAATATTTTGAAGAGGCTTACCACGTGTTTACACAGTTTAGTTCAATGTATGCGATAGTTAGATACCTTACTTCCACATAGATAGCAATAAAAGTGGCTTTGAAACAGCATTATCCCCAAAACAGACGTAACAGGGTGGACACCTGTTTTAAAATTTAAATTCAACGGGATTTAGGGGAATTATATAATATAAATATGTATTAAAATACGTGTGTCAGACGGAGCACGTTTACCAAGGTATCAGTTAAAAAATATATTGAAAAATGTTGCCACCTGTTTACATATTTAAGTTCAATGTGTGCCATAAGTTAAATTAATTACTTCAATATGGATATCAATCAAAACTACTTTGAAGATATTTTATTTCGAAGTTACATGTCGGAGGGTTGCCACCTGTTTTAAAATGTAATTTAAATTTGAATTAAGGAAATCCCATGATTTCCACCTGTTAACAAAATTAAGTTCGATGTATGCAATAGGTTAAATAAACTACTTCAATATGGATATTAATAAAAATGGCTTTGAAGAAGCTTTATCCCTAAAAGACATGTAGCAGGCTTAAAAAGTAAATGCAACTATCAGGAAATATTTAGTTTAAACAGGAAGAATATTAAAGAGGGCTGTCGCTTGTTTAAAAATTTTTGTACAATGGGTAGCACTTGAAATGGGTTTAAAATTCCATCCAATGAAATCAAAATGAGTGAACAGTTTTTAACATAAATGTGCTCTTAATATTACCACGTATTCTTCGTTTAAGTTTAGCGGCTGTAGCTCTGGCACATTACTCCCTATTAGTTCTTTTCACATTCCTCTAGTTGCAGCAGCCCCCTCTAGTTTCTTATAACTTCATATACATTTGTATTGGTTTATAATATCATAATTCCAATCTGTATACAATTTGATAATGGTTTAATTAATAAAATAGGTTATACTTATGTAAGCAAGTTCTTGTGAAAACCCCCAAAAAAGTATTTTTATTACTTCATGGAAATTTGTATACATACATACTACATATGTATTTATTTTGTATTTAAAGAATAGAAACATTAAAAATTAAAAATTTTTCTCATCTATTCGGACAACACATTTATTCTATTGTGCATGCAATTGTAAGTATGTACATTCATAAGTAGCTAGTTTTGTTATGTGTAAGCAAATATATAGTTCCAACAGTAGAGGCGCCAAAGCCTTTTTGCGTCATGTCACTGCTTGACACACATTCCGGAAGCAACATAACAACAATAGGAAAGAGTGATTCGTTCTAAACACCAACAATGCAGGGCAAACACAACCGTGGAAAAATAAACAAAGTAGCATTTTATTGGGCATCCACTCTCCACAATTGCATCAGAAATTTTACAGGCGATTCTATGTTTGTACATATGTATGCCTGTGCAATATGTTTTCACTACTTTACACCATAACCAAACATTGAAGAGGCACTTGGGTTCCAGCTGAAAAGACCAAACAAACGAGGAAGCCAGGCAACTAATACACATAACGGCTCTAAAGAGGCGGTGTCCAAAAAACGAAATACAACAATGGGCAGTGTACGCAAAGAAGTTATACTTATTCTTAGTATGCGTACGTAGGAGACTATAAGGCGACGTTTATAGAAAATTTATGAAAATAAGTATAACTGGTATATACTAACTTGTAATAAATTATTTTACAATACATATGTTTATGTTATTGTTAAAAGCTTCTTAAAATATTTTAAAATTGATATGTATGTATGTAGGCACATTATACCTATTCGCTATTGACATTGGGTCAAACTTTTTAAAATTAAATTTTTGCTAAAAATTACATGAAAACAAGTAAGAAAGTCTAAGTTCGGGCGGAGCCGAACATTAAATACCCGGCGCAAGTATTAAATATGTTTTTTCACCTTTCCGAAACCTNCTTACCCCAACATTAATTGACGTGCTGACATGCTGTGCAATACGATTTAGAAACTTCCTGAATGATGAGCGCCTTAGAACACGATTGGAATTGGAAGCAGCGGCAGTGTTGCTAATCTCATTGCCACCGGAAAGTGGTTTGCCATTTATTATTTTCTGTTCCACTGCTTTGACAATAACATCTCTTTTTATTCTACCGCCAGTTTTAGATTCATCAGAACCGCCAACCCCACTGTCGTTGCTACCATTAGCATCCTTAGAAATGGCTTCGTAGCTGCTCAGCGAAACAATGCTACCGGCGCGCCCACGACCCCCACCAACACACGACGATATCGCTATGTTACTGCCACCAGCACTGCTGGCGTTTTCTACTGCTGAAGTGGAAGTTTTAAATTTGCGCGACCACCGGAAGGGATTTCGAGGCATGGAGAAAGCTCGACGTATTTTCTTGGCGGCATTTGTGGCTGCAGTCGACGTTTGAGAGGCAGGCATAATTATCACTTGCGGCGCTGCCGATGCTATCGGAAGTTGTACATGTTGCAATTGTTGGACCGTGTCAGTTGTTGTGTTGAAGTTTTGATTGTTGTCCGAGGCTTTCATCGGGGCAGCAGGCACATCCCCAAGCGTTTGCTCTTCTGTGCCCATCTTAAGTTTAAACTTTCTTCTATGTGTTTTACATCAATTGATTTATTTTGTCAAATTACTATTAGCAGCGACTGCAGCATTCCAAATCCTCACTATATTAATTGTTTTAATTGACACTCATCTATAAAAAAATTGTTTTCATTCTTTTGTTCGTATTACCAATCTATTTTTTACGTTTCTCTTTCGTCCACTGTTTTGCCCTTTTTTCTATTTCTACCGACAGCACGAAAATTTTCCGCTTTGCAATTTTTCACCCCTCTTTTTTTCTGTATTTTGCTTGCGCGTGAACACCCAAAAATGTGGCGCACTACAATCACAAAATTAATTGAGCACTTCAAAATGCATTAATTGCATTTGTTTCTATAGCTAGCTAAATGATATATTTTCACAATTATCTGCAAAACTTTTTCTGCCCTAAATTCAATTTACAGCGATTCGATTTTTCCTACAATTTTTCGCGTTCTCACCAGTCGCGCACCGAAATCCACAATGAAGCGAAAGAAATGCAACAAAAAGATTACAGCGCCGTCAAAGATTTTGCGGCGGCGCAAGTTGCCAGACTCGAGCACTGAATCAAGGGTTGCATTGGGGAAAAATTTAGCTGGAGAATTAAAAACTATTCCATAAATCTTGATTATTTTACTGTAATTTAATTATTTAAGTTGTGAAGAGCAATCTTGCCCCACAAAGAGTTGGAAAAGTATGAAAATTTCGTGTATAAATGGGAGTCACAAAAGCATGAAATCGGGTGGCATCTCTACGCAGTTCTAATTGGATTCGTTGTGGGAGAAAACTGACGTGTTCCAAGCAGAGTTGATTTGTGAGACTAGTTAAAGTCTCCAAAGTGTTATTGTTGCCAGACTTCAAATGTGGAAGATTCGTAAAAATTGGATTAAGTAATTTTATTAAATATTCGTTTGAGAGCGTTGAAAAATTATGAGTTTCGATCGAGAATCAGTTGCGAGCACAGTATATACAGTAATAAACCTTTGTGAATACTCCTCGGGGGTAAAATCTGATCAGCGTTGATAATGAGAAGGAGCATGCATTTTGTTCATTCAGAGTAGAGTAGCACAACTCATTACTGTGTAATAATAACCGAAATTAATTGCAAAAGTGTAAAAACATTGCAAATTGTCTATTATTATAGATACTAGTACAAATTATCATAGTTCAGTGTATAACTTGTTATATTACACCGTACCAATGAACATAAATATCAAGAAGGGGCAACTCGTTATAATTGTAGCGAAAGTGAGTAACAGGGGCGTGCCTTCTCTTTTGCTCTAGTAAGTTTTTTAATTGGATGAAAAGAGAAGGTACGCCCCTGTTACTCACTTTCGCTACAATTATAACGAGTGGTCCCTTCTTGTTATCTACGTTATTTGACCGTACTTGATAATAAACTGTTAAATGCTGAAAACGCTTATAATTTGTAGANTTCGATATGGTAACAGGCTTTCGATATGGTAACACTGCAACGTTGTTGACGTGTTTGTAATCGCTCTGCGGAAAATTTTTAAAAAACAGCCGAATTGTTGTGATTTTAACCAGCGTTAGAGCCAGTGACTTAAATAGCGAAGTGCTAATAAACTGTGCTATTTGCAAGCACAAAAATTTGTTTCATTTTGATTAAACAAACAAATAAATATAGCTAGAGACATAAAAGTGCAGTGAGGTGACAAAAACAATAAGGCGCGAAAATGGATAAATGCCATAAGTGCAAGAATCCAATTCGCGGTGACAGCGGAATCCGCTGTGATGGTGTGTGTGGTAAAGNTTTATAGATGAATATTATAGTTAACCTACATTTTAATCATAAATAACACATAATTATGTGTATTTTATCCTCGAAAGGAACATTTCTAATCATGAGGCGAAATTCCCCACAGTAAGTGTTTCCGTGCGCGCAAAACGAAAACGCTGCACACAACCCAAAAGTACTCCTCGGGCGCCAAATGGTGAAAAACTGCGAAAAGGTTTATTACTGTATATACTGTGGTTGCGAGCGAACATTCTGTTAAAGTGTGTTTGTATTCTTCAACTTTAACTCGGCGCAGGGTTGCACGAAAAAAGTTGCTTGGCTAAAAATATCAAAATACGAAAAATTATCCAAATATTCGCCATAAAAAGGTGTTTACATTGTTCAACTCTCTGCTTTCTATTTTTGGTTGAATGGCCTTTCAACTAATCGATTTCAACGAAGTTGGTCGCCAGCCAACATTTAGCCATTCAACTTTTTTTTCGTGCAACCCTGCATTGAGTTGAACGAAAATGTTGAACGCAAAGTTGAACAATGCACACACTGCTTTACTGATGCCTTTTGTTTCCGTATACATTATTCTTAGTGTTGACAACCCTGTGAAAGTAAAGGCTCGTAATCTTGCAGCCAAAAGTATGCAATAGTCTGTTATTTCCGTTATTCTACCGGAAATGATTGATTTTATGAATGAAGGGAACTAGAATAAACTGCCAAAAGTTTAATGACGGCTGTGTGTTGCATTGTCGTCGGCAAAATATTTATTTACATTAGACCTATGTATGTATGTACTAATTGAGTATCTGTGGCTTGTAGTCCGTCGTTTTCAATGTGTTGCAGCATAATTCTTCATAGCGTAGAAAGTACTCGTAATATTTGAACTAAAATGTAAGAACATATAAGAGCTTACAGCAAAATCGTTCTCCTACAATTACGGTGACCAGATTTCTGTGGCCAAAAATCGGAAAAAAAGACATAACATCTTTTAATACAGTTTTATTTAAAACAGAACAAAGAGAACAAACCTGAAAAATTATCGCAAAAATGTATACACACAATAAATATGTACGATGACGAGAATGCAAATAGCGAATAGACATTTTAGCAAGTTTTGGCTACTTTTCTTTGTTTAAAATGTGTTTGTTATTTTTTTATGAAAATATAACTTACCATATAAAAAAAACCTGTAAATCAAAATTTCAAACTTTGCAACACATTTATAAAACTTAAACGAATTTCAACAAATGTTGATCAAAAGTTTAAATATTTTAAACAGATTTTCTAGAATTTTTTTGAGTATGCAATTTTGTAGCCCATTAAATTGTTGTATAAAAAGTGCAAAATTGAAGTAGCTTGGTCTTATCGTTGATTTTCGGAAATTTTTTGTTCGCGCATATTCCTCCATACAAGGTACATATGTATGTCCAACCCTTGGTTCAACCATTTATTTTTGTGTATAGAGAAAATGAGCAACATCTTCCACAAAAAAAAAAAAANATGTCCAACCCTTGGTTCAACCATTTTTTTTTGTGTATAGAGAAAATGAGCAACATCTTCCACAAAAAAAAAAAATGCCAAAAAATCGACGGTAAGTCCAAGCCACTTAAAATTTGTACTTTGAATTGAACGGGCTACAAAGCTGCATACTCAGAATGTTTCTGAAAAATCTAGTAAAGAGCTCAAAATTTTCTCAAATTTTGCTAATTTTTGTGCAAAGTTTGCAACTTTGACATACATACATGGTTTTTGTTAGACAAAGAGCTATTATTTCATAAAAAAGTAATAAACATTAAATATGTAATACCAAAGAATGCTAAAATGTCTTTCCCAATTTATGTTTTTTTAGGGAATTAATATTTTTTATAATTTCACTAAATTCAAGTTAGAATCGTTTTATTGAGAAACAAAAAAAAAAATGAACAAATAATTATTCAAGTGATTTTTATGCAAAAACACAAAACCGACTTCAATGCTAATATAAAAATTTAAGATAACCGTTAATTTCTTAATGATCCAATGATCGGAACTAAACCAAATTGGTATGGGTGGTACCTTTCCTTTATAGAAATCGGTTAAGGTGGTCCAATTTTATGTGGTAACATACATAACAAAAAAAATATTCTGACGAATCACCTCCTTAAAAAAAAATGGGAGAAGAATGATAGACTCCAACATAGCGATAGTATCAGTTTGACAGAATAAAACAAAATCAAAGATAATAGAAAATAAGGATGCTGGCTATGGTTATGGCTCCCGTATATTCTATGTTCTTTGTGATAACGACTGTGCTGTCACGTTTGTACGAAAAATTATTTTTGGGCCAGATTACTATTATTAAATTAATAAAGAAAACACTGAAAATCGGGACTTAATCGGTGCAAATATGAAAAATCGGGACACTTATACGTCCCGACTTTTCAAAAATAGTCAGCTGGAAAATTTTCTTAAAATCGTAAAATTTATTGTATTAGCTATAACTTTAATTCATTTATTATTCCTTCATCGAACAGGTTCAAATAAGCCAATTGGACTAAATTTAAATATTGATAAAATTTCATTTCATCCTTATTTTTCTTATAGGGACATTGTAGGATTTGTTGTGATAATTATAAGTCTAATTATTTTAACACTAATTAATCCATACTGTCCCACCCAAATCGGGACGAATGGTCACCGTACTGCATATCGAGGGCTTACATATATTCAATACCCTTTATCTGCAATTTCCACAAGATTCTGATATAAAAATCCACCTAAGAATTAATTGTCATTGACGCTGTTAATGCTGACCTTATATATAGCTTGCTGGTCGAATTTACTATTGAATTTCAAAGTTAGAGTCAGCACAAGTAATGACAGTTAAGTCCCAGATGGGTTTCAACTTCAGAAACTAGTTTTTCTGAAAATTGCATATATACGATATTGAATATAAGCCCTCGATAATGTGAATTAACCAGAATGGTTTAAGGCAGAGTTCTAAAATATTTTGTTTGTTGAGTTGCGACAATCTTACGTTAAATAATCGCTATATGCACATGTTGTTTACAAAAGGAACACAATGACAGCGTGCACCGCGCTCTATAAAATCATCTCACAATCGCAAGCTAATTTCATTCAGTCTGGAACTTTTAAGCGATTAGCGCGTATCAAGTGAATTAAATACAAAATAATTCGGAAAACCAGTGATCTGCTACCTATAAGACAGAAGCTGTATGGGCAGACTTTTAAATGTGAGTTTTATAAATGATGATAAATATAAAAAAAATACATATCGTCGTTTAAAGTACAAAACCGCGTATCGCCATTTTGAAAAACCGCGTAACGAACATTTACTGCCAAAAATTGGATTTGCTTACACAAGCTCTTGGCTCAAGCTTTATCCATTCGTCCTGAAACAATCTAGCCAAAAATGCGATTGCTTTATAAAAAAGAGAACCATTTTGAAAAATGAGGGTTTTTACTCTTTAGAAAATAATTTATGAAACCTCACATACGCGGTTTTGAATTTTGTTGATACGCGGTTTTGTATTTTAAACGACGACATGTACATATGTATGTGTGAACTGACTTAAAACAACTCTTATGACCCTTTATTTTCAAAAAAAAGATGGCCTAGAGAATTATCTTCACCAGTTAAAACAAATAGAATGTTATCTTCTTATATCTTTATGGAATCAAAATACAGACAAAACTAATTTCACAACAACAAAGCTTTAACACCTCTCCATTTTATTTGAGCAATTTTTGCATAATCAAATAAAAAACACAGTAAAAATTAATAAGAAAATAAGAGTATACAAGTTGTGTTGATTTAATTTATAAATTGACGTTTGTTTATCCCACAGAGAGTGCATTGGTGATATTAGAAGGTGGAAGGTTACGCAGACTCCGAACAGCGGTTGTATTTTTATGCGAAGCGAAGAAATACACTCGGAAGAAAAAAAAAACTTTTTCTCTGTTTTTTAGTTTTTGATTAGCAAATACCCGGCGTGTTTCGCTGCGCTTTAAAAGTACTTTTGTGTTGTTTGATACCCGTATTGTTATATTTAATTTATTTTATCAACTTAATTAAATAAATTTTTTTCAATTGGTGGCAGCCCTCCTCAAAAATATTTTCGGCAGTAAACTTTCCTAAACCTTTTCAGTTTGATACTCATATTGCAATATGTAATTTATCTTATCAATTAAATTAAAATAAAATTTTAAACATGTGGCATCTTCCACAAAACTATTTTCGGCTGTAAGCCTTCTTTAACCTTTGACAGCCATACTGCTATATTTGCTTGATCTTATCAATTTACTTAAACTGCAATTTTCAAACAGATGGCAACTCTCTATTATTTTTCTTCCTATATTTTAAGTTAGACCCCTAGCAATAAATTGGTGAAAAGTTTATTCAATTTCAAGCATCAGTTTTCGAGTGTTGCGCGTACAAACATACATACATACAGACAGACAAACAAAATTTCTAAAAATTGTTTATTTAGCTTCTATTGTTCTAATAAAGACCCCTCATATTAATTTTTCTTTAATATCTTTAATGTACAGATGTATCGACCTGTTACAATTTTATTATATGTATAAATGTTGCGTTGAATAGGGCTTGAACTCAGGCCCTGCGGAATGGTAACGCCCGCCGCTAACCACTGCCATCGACAATTACATTTCAGTATAAATTTTACGGGAATCTATAACTCTTCTGGTACGATTTCCTTAAATCGTCGTTTAACTACCAACCTGCCGTTGTTCGGTCTAACTTAACTACCATGCGAATTTCTTCATAGAACTTTCAATGGGCACATGGACTAAATTGTTTAAATAAGATACAACTTGCCAAAAACGACCTTTTGTTTTTAATTTTTTTTTTTTTTTAGCAAGCCGAACTTGATTGGGGACTTTCCCCATAAATCAGACATTTAACGCTTATCATTATTTATTCAGAATTAGAGCACGATGGGGACTTTTCATAAAACTTTCACTAGCATTTATTTAATTCGCCGATTATAAAAACTCCCCTAGCTTGACCTAAATTTGACATCAAAATTTCATTACATAAACTGAATAGACTTTTTGTTCTAATATACAATTAATCCAATTTGTTGGTCACGTACAGATTATTTGCTGATTCTAATTTTTTTTAAAACAAAACAAAATTCATACTGCAGATTATTGGGCCCACTATACATATTTGCCTTTAAAATATAAAGCCAACAGATTGCCAGAAAAATGTGTCGAGTATATACTAGTTATATATTTGCTATAGAAAAATAAAGCATTAAATTGAGCTGATAACGAATGACGGGTGTATTATGGAAATCCACTTTTAAACCAGCTCAAACTGGATTTCCTAGAAAGCTCACAATCGAATTGGACCTGGTCGCCTCGCACCGTCTATCTGACCACTGACAGTGAGTGCTACATTAGTCAAAATAATGATGTTATGTTTTTTTTTCTTTTTTTTTTTTTGAACCGTGCATAATATACATATGTACATATGTACTTTTGTAAAAAAACATAATGCTGATAACGGTCAACACACAAAATGTATTGAAAAACTGAGTCTGACCGAGGCGAACAACAGCATGTTACCCGGCCTGAGTCTGAGATTTATTGTCAGACGGTGGTATTGATTTATTTATATACGTATTTACAAATGTAATAACATAGGACTAACCGGATTGAGCTGGTTTTGTAAAGATAATCTCGGGGGAATCTGAACTTTTGAACATGATGTAAAAAAAAAAATACATATGCACATATATAAAAAGTAGTGCTGATCACTACTTATTGATTGAGCTGCTCAGCTGCGAAGAGCTTAGGTTAATTCTTAAAATAGCTTTAAAAATTAATTAAAAGTATATTTCTTTTACTTACGATTTGCTTAGAGCTAGGCGAACTTACCCTTGCCCGTTAGATGTCGCAAAAACCAATATGGCTAATTGGTAGAGTTGCTATCGCTTTTTGTTGCATAAACCGGTTTCGCTTTCGGTTTCAGTTTCAATGAAATTTGCATTTCAAATACTGTCAGCGCTTATAAAGAATATTTAAGTAAAAGAATAAATAAACTTTGTTCTATAATTCAAGTTTCACATTCCCTGTAAATTGTATCAATCGCCAGTGGCTTTACTACCTTATTTTTGTCATAGTTGATTAAAACACACAGTTTTCAAACGGCGCTTCTTTCATAAATACCAAATAAAACAGCAGCAAAGAATAAATAATACTAGGAAGACTCCAGTTTACCGTACGTTCTCTGAATTTATATAATCCAAATGGAGCTAATAAAATGTTACTACAAAAGGATATTATTCAACTGGTAGGCTTGGCAACTCTTCATTTTGCTTTTTCCTGTACTTCCCTTGGGGGCTTGCGGCCATTGTTTACTTCGCATTTAGTGATAAAAGTAGTTGTTTTATGAAAAAATAAACAAAAAGTAGTGAAAGCATAAGCCGACAATTATACAGCTTTGAAAATGTAAACAAACGAGAGCTCCTGAATGCGTGTAAGTTTTTTGGTAAATTTTTTTCCAAACTAGTATTTACAGATAAAATTATTTTGCTGAATATGTACATATGTATGTACTATATGGAGGTGTGTACGTACGTATGCATATACAAACTTAAGTATAAAACAACGACTCTAAATATGTATACATAAGTAGATGTATATAAGACCATAAATATATTTATTTTAAATAGTACGTACATATGTACATAAATACATATAGAGTGCCTCAGTTTAAGATATTTAATTCAGCAGGTCTATTGATATCGGCTCAGCTATTCTATTTTTAGTCATACATTTTTACGAAGGACATATGTAAATACATATATGTATATGTACATATGTATGTACATGAATATGCATTTATGTATGTATGTAGCATTTACAAGCAAATATGAACATACATATGTAAGCGACTTAAGAGTGTTCGTTAATTAAAAATAAATAAATTTCAATGCAAAATTTCAGCTGCTTAGCAGAGCATTGGCCCAAAAAATAGAGCTGTTTGATTTTTAACAATACCTTGCCCCAGATCCTCTGGTGTTTGTGAGTTTCGAGCTTGTAACCAGATCTAGATATGTGGATATTCAAACCTAATCTGCTTTGATCCGCTGAAAGTACTATGCAATACCGATTAATTTATTAAGCTTGTACAAAGAACATTTGTTTACTCGCACTTTGTCACCTTTGTACGAGCTGAATATGAAAATTTAATTCAATTATCCAAATAGCCTTTGCTACTAGACACACAAATACATACATGAAATGATTTTAAATAGTTGAATATCTGCGCAATAAATTAAGTACATTCCTACTACATTTTAGCTAAACATCGCAAAGCCTCATTATTGTATTATGTTTTTTACGAAATTTCCCATGTCGCTTATCGTGCTTGAAGATAAGTGATACGTATATGTATGCTGATACGCAGGTTGATATTTATTTCTTGCAATAAAAGATGAATATCTCACGTCATGACGTGAAGTCTAGATGTGCACTAGTAGCGCTAATTTTATATTCTTTATTTCAGTTGGCAAGTTCTCAGCGAAAACAATTGACGATCGGATAAGCACAAAACAAAATAGTGTAGCCTTTTACTATTTGAGATTTTAATTTTGTAACACAAGCAAAAAATATACTCAGACAGTGAAGACATGGATACTGCAGAGACAGGCATATCTGTGCCAGATGGCGGATGGGGTTGGGTGATTGTGCTTGCCGTTGCATTGATTAATGTGAGTAATTTTTAATATGGGAAATAATTCCAATCTTAATAAATATTTACTTTCAAACTAACTTTTATGACAGATGACCAATACATACATACACTCCGTTTTCGGTTTGCTCTTTGGTGCCAAATTGCATAGTATGCAGGAACATACCTTTACCGCTGCATTAATTTTGAACTTGAGTAGCTTGACCTTGAATTTTTCTGGTTTATTTATTGGTCCAGCCATTAAGGCATTTAAACCACGCAAGGTCGCAATTACAGGCATTTTACTAGTATCTTGCGGATTGTTCCTTTGTGCATTTGCAGGAGAGAGTTGGCATCTCATTGTTGGCTACAGTTTATTTGTAAGTGAATGCAAATATTCGACAACAAAAAAAATAAACTAATCAAAAAAACATTAATTGCAGGTTGGCCTTGGATTCGGGTTAATTACGCCAGCAACATTTATGGCCATAAATTCGTATTTTAATGCAAAGCGCGGCCGCGCTGTAGGATTAGCGTTGGCTGGTGCTGGCGTAGGACAGGTGACGATGCCACACTTAGTGCGTTTACTTTTAGATAGTTATGGTTTTCGAATCACAGTTCTGGCCCTGTCTCTAATTTCGCTTGTTGGCGTAAGTGTGCTATAAAACATTAACTCTTTCAGTTAGTAAAAACCAAATCTCCCGTGTCTCCTGTAGCTTGTGGGTGCCGCTTTGCTAAAGCCATTTGCAGCACCAATCAAACATAATAATCGACAAAGTATACGTCCGTTGCTATCAACTGATGATGAGAAAGCAAAAACTTGTCCGCCGCAGTTTGAAGCGCATGTGGTTGAATCCACCGATTTGGCAAAGGCGGAAGAAGCACATAGACGGGAGAGTTGCTGCAGCAAAATGAGCCATCGTCTGGTGCAAGCCATGGATTTAGAACTGCTTAAAGATGTGACATTCTTGAGCATTATCATCGGTATGGCACTGGTATACACATCCACCATGCAGTTTACTATGCTGTTTCCGCAGTTCTTGCAGGTTGGCGCAATTATCTTATCTTTGTAAAAATTCTATTTAACTTTTCATTTCATATTTTTTTAGAACTCCGTTGGCTTCTCTTCATTCAATACAGCAACTTGCATGTCTGCTATAGCTGGCGCTGATATTACATGTCGACTTTTATTACCCTGCATCACTGACAAGCTTAAAATACCCTACCGCGTTGTATTTCTGTTGGGCACAATGGGCTTACTCATTTCGCGTGCTGGTAAGCTTTTCTCACAATATGCTCCGAAATGCATTTATTCATTGCCTTACAATACTTTTATTCTATTATTATTATTTTTAGCTCTAGCCGAATCGATGGACATGGCAACAATCATAGTGATGTCAATTTTCTGTGGTATGACAAAATCTGCGACGGTGTTGAATAATAATTTAACGATTTCAAGTTACTGCCGTCCGGAAAAACTACCAGGTGGTTTGGGTTTAAATATGATTGCTAAAGGTGTGCTCGTTATTACTGTTGGTCAATTACTCGGATGGATACGTGATTACACACATTCTTACATACTGAGTATGCATGCACAAAATATTTTACTACTACTGGTAGTGTTAGTGTGGACGCCAGAGCTTTTTTGTCAGTACAAAAAACATCGTGAAGCAAAGCGGGAGGCAGCCGCCAAAAGAGAACCGTATAAAAAAATGAGTTTCTGCTAAATTATAAGGAGTTTTTATGATATACGATTTTTAGCCAGTATTAACTTCATGAACATTTTATTTCAACATACACAATCTCACACTGATAGTTTTTAAATTTGGATCATTAAACTGTCATAATTTCATTCACATATTTTACATTTAAGGACTAAAGCTAACTTTTCTTTTAAGATACGTCGCATTTTTAGCTTAAAGAAGCCTGAAAGAAAATGATGTTTGATGTGATCTATTAATATCTAGGAATGTGCAATTACTAGTAAGGCATAAATAGGAACGTGTATGAAAGATATCATATGCATAAGATTAGATTTGTACTTTAGATATAAGCTTTTTTCAATTGAAACTGGAAATGTATATTAATTTGGTAAATAAACAAAACAGTTACACCATAAAAGAAGAAGTTTAAAATGTC